>NC_091455.1:211508534-211713534 GCF_027789765.1 Dendropsophus ebraccatus
CTTATCAGATTATCTTACAGATTTTTCAGCCAAAGCCAGGAAAGGATTTGAAAAGAGAAAAAATATCAGTCTTATCTTTATGACCTGTTCTGTGTTTATAGTCCATTCCTGTCAGTGTCAGTATGAGTATCAGTATATCAGTATTAGTATCAGTATATCAGTATATCTGTGTGAGTATCAGTATATCAGTTTAAGTATAAGTATTAGTATATAAGTATGAGTATCAGTCTATCAGAATAAGTATGAGTATATACGTATCAGTATATCAGTATAAGTATCAGTATATTAATATGAGTATCAGTATATCAGTATAAGTATGAGTATATGTGTCAGTATATCAGTATAAGTATTAGTATATCAGTATGAGTATCAGTATCTCAGCATGAGTATACGTATATCAGAATAAGTATCAGTATATCAGTATGTGTATCAGTATATCTGTGTGAGTATCAGTATATCTGTGTATCAGTATATCAGTATAAGTGTCAGTATATCAGTATAAGTATATCTGTGTGAGTATCAGTATTTCTGTGTGAGTATCAGTATATGTATATCAGTATAAGTATCAGTATATCTGTGTGAGTATTAGTATATCAGTATAAGTATCAGTATATCTGTGTTAGTATCAGTATATCAATATATGTATCACTATATCAGTATAAGTATCAATATATCAGTGTGAGTATCAGTATATCAGTGTAAGTATCAATATATCAGTATAAGTATCACTATATCAGTATATGTATCAGTATATCAGTATGAGTATCAGTATATCAGTATAAGTATATCAGTATATCAGTATAAGTATTAGTATATCAGTGTGAGTATCAGTATAAGGCCAGTTCACACTACAGAGTCTCGTAGCCTTCTATTAGATACAAATAGGGATGGTCCGAACCGAGTTCAGTTCGGGTTTGTACGAACCCGAACTCTCGGTAATGATTCCCGCAGGAGGACCGCCTGGAAAACTGGGATACAGCCATAGCCATAGGCTGTATCCCAGTTTTCCAGGCGGTCCTCCTGCTGTATCCACCCGCTCCATGGAGCAGGCAGACAGCGGGAATCTGATGCCAAGCGTTCGGGTTCATACGAACCCGAACCTCGGAGGGTTCGGACCATCCCTAGATACAAATTTTAGGGGGTGCGCACCTCCGCTCTCTGAGCCTCACCACTCAAAGAATTAACACATCAATTTTTGGAGTGGAGAGGCACTCACCCCCTAATGTAACTCATAGAAAGCTGGAGTCAGATGATTTTGTAGTGTGAACAGGGCCTTAGTATAGAATAATATAGTATTATATAGTATAGTATAGTATCAATATCAATATATAAGTATCAGTATGAGTATAAGTATATCTGTGTGAGTATCAGTATATCAGTATCAGTTTATCAGTATGAGTATGAGTATAAGTATCAAAATATCAGTATGAGTATCAGTATATCAGTTTAGGTATCAGTATATCAGTATGAGTATCAGTATATCTGTATGAGTATCAGTATATCAGTATCAGTTTATCAGTATGAGTATCAGTATATTAGTATGAGTATCAGTATATCTGTGTATCAGTGTGTGTATCAGTATGAGTATATCAGTATCAGTTTATCAGCATGAGTATCAGTATAAGTATCAAAATATCAGTATGAGTATCAGTATATCAATTTAAGTATCAGTATATCAGTATGAGTATCCGTATATCAGTATAAGTATCATTATATCTATGTGAGTATCAGTATATCTGTGTATCAGTATGAGTATCAGTATGAGTATTAGTATATCAGTATAAGTATTAGTATATCTGTGTGAGTATCAGTATATCTTTGTATCAGTATATCAGTATGAGTATCAGTATATCTGTGTATCAGTATATCAGTATAAGTATTAGTATATCTGTATGAGTATCAGTATATCTGTGTATCAGTATGAGTATCAGTATATCTGTGTATCAGTATATCTATGTGAATATCAGTATATCTGTGTATCAGTATATCAGTATAAGTATCAGTATATCTGTATGAGTATCAGTATATCTATGTGAGTATCAGTATATCTGTGTATCAGTATGTCAGTATGAGTATCAGTATGACGAGTATCAGTATGCAGATATTCACCTTATGGAATTGTGGGGGGTAAATCCTTGCTGCTCCGTGGTTAAGGAGTAGTTGGTAGCAGATTTCCGGCTGACCGGCAGCTCGGACAGGTGTGACTTTGAGGACGTACTGCTGGGGGGCGCACCCATTGACATCCATAGAGGTGGCTTCAGCTCCAGCCTCCAGCATCATGTGCATCAGGATGTGGTCACAGTTCCAGGCCGCCTTGTGGAGCGGTGACTTACGGTCAATGTCGCGGGAGTTGACGTTGGCGTTGTAGTCCAGCAGCATCCTGCAGATGAGGTGGTGCTTGGTGCTGTATTTCTGCTCCTTTATATTTAATGACCAGTAGGCGGCTGTGGCGAGCGGCGTCTCCAGGCTGGAATTCACACTGTCCACCACCGCCCCATGGCTGACATAGAAAGCTACAAGTTCCGGGATCCCTATGCGGGCAGCTGTGTGAAGCGGGGTCTCCTGGGCCTGATTGTCGCTCTGGCGGTTCACATCAGCCCCTAAAAACAACAACCAAGAATGAGTAACATAGCCATGGATGTAGCAGAGCCAGAAATGTTGTGTATAACCTGCACATATGGGTCATTATTAGAGATGATGCATCTATGCTGGCAGTCTCAGTAATATAGGCCCTTGGAATGACCGTCTGGGCAGAGCTGGTCCCTCAACATTAGCCAAGAATACTGAGCAGGAAACAGTGGGGAACGTCGGCTACTAGCACTTCTCCAACTTCTTTTTGATAAGTTCTTGTTCAGACTGGTAAGGACTTCAGGATAAACTTGAATGCGATAATCACCCACACCATGAACAGGTGTGATCCCCTTACCTGTGCTAGTTACCCCCTTCTGGTTTTAGCAGATCATAGCTTGGCTTTTAAAAAAAAAAATTTGTAGAAAAAAGGACTTCAGTCTTTAGTTACAGACACTGGCCGCAGGGCCAGGCCCTGAAAATGACACTCTCAGGAACTCTGCTCTGCTGTGCTATTTACACTGAGAACAAAACAGAGACTAGACTAGACTAAGTACATGTCCATGCTAAGGCTTGAATTTGCTTCTTATAGGTGGAGCAGGCTCTGTGGCACCTTGGCACCTGATAGGGGAGGACTGGAGGGAAACGTCTGCAAGCTTGTGATTGGCCCAGAGGTAGGGAGGCGGCTGGCCAACTTCCTCTCAAGCACTTACAGTCTGTCACATGTGCAATTAACCCTTCAGCATCCTTCATCATATACTCACTATGGTAGAAACAGTGCCATCTAGTGGCCAAAATGCAGTAAACACCTTTATCCGCAGATTACCCTGAAATACACATAACCTCAGTGCCGACCTCCATACATGTATACATAGCAGTGGCAAAGGTGTTCTGAGACACTGCATGGTCTCAGGTGGACTGGCTGACAATGCCCATACACAGCCCCCCCTCCAGCACATAGAACATGCTAAACTCCACTCCTGCTTCCTGTTATTTGTCCTGATCTAGCTGTTACTAGAGACAGATTTTCTCTGACAACAGGCCAGCAGATTAAAGAGAAGGGAGACACCTAGTGGCCAGGAGTTTAGAGCTATTCTGGGGTCATATACACAAGGATATATACAATAAGATATAAGATCCCATACCGCTCCAGATGAGCTCTTTGGCGCACCTCACAGACTCCTTGGTTTTGCAGTAATGTAATGGCGTATGCCCGCTGACAGAGAAGGCGTTGAGCTTGGCACCATGGCTGATCAGGATCTTGACGCAGTCCAGGTTGCACACCTCACAGGCGACGTGTAGCGGGGTCTTCCCGTTCGGTTTGCTGTTGATGGAAGCGTTGTGCTCCAGCAGGACCAGCAGACTTTCCAGATGTCCCAGCATAACAGTGATGTGCAGCCCTGTCGCCCACGAGGCGGCCAGCTTAAAACTGGGCAGCCAGTAACCTGGGGGATAAAGGAGACAACTTCATGAGCTTATCCAAGATGGAGGAAAAAAGAACAGCGCCATCCTTGTTCAGAGGCTGTACCTGGTATTTCACTGGAATGGAAGTGAGCTGCAATACCAGGCACAGCCTGATGACAGGAGTGGTGCTGTATTTGAAAAAAATCCGATTCTCATATTTGAGTAATGTATTTACACAGTGACCCCACCAGCAGAATAGTGAGTGCAGCTCTAGAGTATAATACAGGATGTAACTCAGGATCAGTAATGTAATGTATGTACACAGGAACCCCACAAGCAGAATAGTGAGTGCAGCTCTGGAGTAGACTGGAGGATAGGCGGGTGTGGTCACTCTCAGTGTGTGTAGGTGTGTCTGTCTGTGCTCCTGAGCTCCAGAGAGAGCAGCTGATTTTCCACCTGCCTTTCCCAGGAGTGTGGCAGGCTCCTGGGGGAGGCTTTCAGCATGGATCCCTGGGAATCCAGGGCCTCCATCTCCCGAACCAGGCCGGCGGGGGGTGGAGAGGAAAAGCTACCGGCCAGCGCTCCAGCCTGTGGACTGAGGAGATCTGGAAGGGTCCGCAGCAATGTGGCCCCTGGCCCCCAGGCAACGGCTTCCAGTGATGGAGGAAAGAAAGCTGCAGCTAAGAAAACTCCAGCAGTGTCCAGGAGTCAGCCGGTGGAGATGTGGGGTGAGCGAGGCCCCAAGGAGTCTGCCAGCACATACTGCTCCCGCATCACCGCTAAGTTTGCGGAATACGAACAGCTTGGGAAGGAACTGAAGGCAGCAAGAGAGGATCTGCGCTTTCTCAGGTACCAGGCTAATACGGCTCCCAAGAGGAAGAAGCCCGAGTTCTCTCCCAGGATCAAGTCCCTGAGTGCTCAGGTAAAGGGGATAGAGGAGAGGAGGGCGGCCATCCTGGAAGGGAGCGACCTGTTCAGGGAGAAATTGCACAATGAGGATCGCTTTGCCACTATGAAATCTCCTAGCAGCAGAGCGGATGATGGGGGTGATGCTGCAGGAGATGGGGAGAGTAGTAGTGGTGAGGAGGAAGAAATGGAGGCTGAGGAGGCTGTAAAAGCTGAGGACTTGGTGGAGTGTAAGGAGGAGGACTGTGTGGTGAATGAAGACCCCTCTGATGTCACCCAAAGTACCCCCCAAAGCATGCAGGAGAGCTACAGCATTATGGCAGCGCAGGTGGCCCTGCCAGACACTGATGAGGATGATGATGGTCTGTCAGATGGAGGACTACTACAGGCCATAGTCAGGCAGGAGTCCCCCCTGAGGATGGAGGCCTTCACATTTGGAGAAGAGCTCGGAGATGAAGTTCCTGTAAAAAGAAAAGCAGCCAAAAAGCAAGAAAGTGTGAGTCTTGTATTCACTCCATTCCAGCAGTCCGGGGCGGCTGAGAAGTCAGTCCGGGCGGCTGGTGACTCCTCTACACTGCCAGTCCCCATTTCTGATGTGGAATGGGGCCAGCAAGGAGGAGAGATAGATGGCAAGATGGCGGAGAAAGCCGCTCCTGCTTGTGTCAGTAGTGGGGGCGGCCATAGTAAAGGTAAAGAAGGGCCGGACAGGAAGGTTCAGGGCCACTCGGGAGTCCCGGGTGCTGCAGGACGCTCCTCTGTGGGGGGTGCCCGGGCATCAGAGACTGGTGCAGAAGGTTCCGGAATGTCACATCCACCTGGAGTGACGGCGTTTCCGGTTGCCGTGTCTCCTGCTGTTGGCTCTGCGGGGTCGCAGCGGGGTGGTGTGTCTTCCGGAAATGCAGTAGACAACTCTCCCAGGGCAAGAACATTGGAGCCTATAACGGGTTCCAGCGGGAGAGTTAATGGTGATGCGGGGCCATGTGCGTCACCTGTCATGGCATCCGCAGCTAAAGAGACTGTTGGGACTGAGACACGAAAAATCGATAAAACTGTGATAAAACCTGCCACACTGATCCACAAGGCCAGCCTAGCTACTGAGTGCATGGAGGTGACGGATGGGGGGAGTAGTAGTGGTATGAATGTTGTGCAGACTGGGGGAAGGAGTGGTGTTATTGATGGGAGTGGTAGTGGTGTGCATGATGGGGATGTGAGTGGTTTGAATGCTAGGGGTGGTGAAGTTAACCCTTCAGGTGCCACTGGAGAAGTGGCAATTCTCAGGGCAGATATTGCTGGGGTATATTCTGGTAATGCGGTTACTAGTCAGTCAGGGCCGGGTCCGGCTGCCCCTCCAGCTGCCGTTAGGAGTTACGCTAATGTTGCGGCAGCCGGAGGTCCAGGGAGATCTTCACTTCCACCCCCTGGGGAGGGTCACTTGCAACGACGCCTTCTGGAGGCACTTAGGAAAGGAGATAGAACGCTCCAGGTAGAGGGGAGGGAGGTCGACTTGTCCTTCTACATAGAAAGACATGGACTTGGAGCCTTCCGAGAGAACAATGGGGAAGTGGTCTGGTCGCTTCCAACACCCGGGCAGGAGGTGGGCCGTAGGAACGTGGCCCGTCTGGTATGGAGAGGCAGTGATGCGTGCCCACAGAGAGGAAAGGTGGTGGAGCTTCTCTTCCAGATGAGGTTCAAGGCCAGTGACATCTTTGCCTTGATCCACCCCTACGGCTCCTCTGAGTTCGACATCAGCTTTGTAAGACCAGAGGGGCTTGAACTTTTCTGGTCTAATTATGAGCTGGTGAAGGACGAGCCCGGATGGCGAGATTTCGTTGTTAAAGCGATATCTCGCCAGAGCATGGTAAAGAAAGTGACCGTCTTGACACGTAACGAATCACTTTCTTGTTATGACATCATGACTTGGTTGGGCAGGTACGGGGAAGTGACAGACGTTCCCCGGAAGAACTTAGATCAGCATGGCATCTGGTCTGGGGCCTGGACGTTCTCAGTCCGTCTAAAACGTTCAGGCAATACTGTTGCGCACATACCATCAGCCGCTTTCCTTGGTCGCGACAGAATCCAGGTCTTTTACCAGGGGCAACCGAAGCTGTGCCACAGGTGCGGTGATCCCACCCACTTTAGCGCAAACTGCTCTAAGCTGATGTGCGCACTGTGCGGTGCGGAGGGTCATCTTGCTGCATCCTGTGGCCGGATTAGGTGCCACCTGTGTGGTGACCTTGGTCACCCGTTTAGTAGGTGTCCCCGTTCTTTCTCTTATGCTGCAGCCACCCGAGCTGGGGAGAGCCCTGAGGTTGCCTCAGCGGGGGAGGGGACCAGCAGAGGAGAGGGAGCACCAGAGCCAAGGAAGAGAACTGACAAGGAAAAGCGTAAGAGCCCCACTCAGCTTAGGCGAGAGAAAATGCGCAGAGGGAGCAAGGACCTTGGAAGTTCCAAGATGGTCGGGGTAGTCCAGGGTCCTGCTCCTGGCGTTGGCTCAGATGGTCAGGCTGAGGCTTTGGGGGGCGCTGAACTAGATGAAGAGATGGGGAGACTGCGCAAAGAGGAAAGCGAGGCTATAGCCATCTCCTCAGGTTCTTCCCAGTATGAAAGTCTGGATGAGGATGGAGGGAGATGGCAAGAGGAAAAACCTAAGCGCAGCAGAAGGAAGAATGTTAAGAAGATGCCTAAAAAATCTAAGGCGACTTCTTCGTCTTCCCAAAAAATTATTAAAGGCCAGATGTCAAAGGAAGCTCCGACTGACCCCCCTCTGATCGGTCTATCTAACAGATATCAGTCCCTCAGTGAAGGAACCTCTCCATTTATAGAGGGGGAGGTTGAGGGACTGGTGTCTAGGGCAGAGGAACCTCCAGGAGGTGCCGAGCCTGCTCCCCCAGAGGTACTTTCCTCAGGGGGTCAGGTGGCCTCAGGTGGTGGAAGTGAAGATCAAGAGATGGATATGTCCACCTCTCTAAAACGGTCTAAGGAACCATCTAAGGGGTCTTCCTCTGATGTTGAAGGGGGTGGAAAGAAAAAGGGAAAGAAAACAAGTAAGTAGGGGTTTAAGGCCGTCCAACTCAATCACCCATGATGGCGGCACTCACCCCATTGACGCTGGCATCCATTAACTGTGCCAGCATTAAGTCGGATACGGCTAGATTTGCAGCCTTTGATTTTCTCGGTCGTATTAACGCCGACATTTTGTTTTTGCAGGAGACCAGGTTGACAGATCTAGCCTCTCTAATAAAAGCCAAGAGAGAGTGGAGGCATGGGCCTTCACACTGGTCTCTTGCGGCTGAGCCGTATAGTGGGGTGGCGGTCCTTTTTACCGCTCCTGTAGAATGCAGACGGGTTATCGAGTTGGAAATGGGGAGGTGCCTGATCTTGGATGTCCTCATGAAGGGGCAAGAGCTCAGGCTCATTAACATCTATGCCCCACAGACTAAGTGGGACCGTAAAAGCCTTTTTATGAGGATTAAGCCCTTTCTTTTTACGAGTCGGCAGGTGGTCTTTGGTGGAGACTTCAACACTATCACGAGGTCTCAGGACAGGAGAGGCGCCAAAGACAAGCTGGCTTATGATAGCATGGCCCTGATTAGTATAGTTAGGGAAGCTCGCCTAGAGGATGCCCACATCCGGACACCCTCGGGCCACGCGGGTTTCACCTATCATCGAGGTAGCTGCAGGTCTAGATTGGACAGGTTTTATTTAAAGGAGGAAGCCGTCTCTTCCGCAGTGTCCGTGGTTGAGGTGGAGTTCTCCGACCACTGTCTAATTTTGTTTTCCCTGAATGTTTCAGAGACCCCCCGGATGGGTAGAGGCTACTGGAGGCTGAATTCGTCCCTCCTGGAAGAAGCAGAGGTAAGACAGTCCTTTGAGGATTTTCTTCAGAGTCAGGTACCTCTACTGGGCCTATGTAGTAGTAAGTCAGAGTGGTGGGAGATATTCAAGAAGCGGGTTGCGAGGTTCTTCCGCCAGCTCTCGAGCCTCAGATCCCTGAATAGGTATCGTGTGTATCAGGGCCTGAGGAGGAAACTCGAGCATCTCGTCTCGACTGGAGGTAGTAGAGAGGAGATCTCCAGAGTGAAAGCCTTGCTCATGAGGTGTCAGTATGATAGGCACGCATCTTTAGTTTTTGAGAGGGATTTCGGGAGGTACCGCTCGCCCGACCCCTACAGAAACTGTAAGATGTCAGTGAGTAGTAAGATTGTGACTGGACTGGTTGATAGTACGGGATCTCTGAACCGGTCCAGATCAGGGATCCTGGAGGTCGTCAGATCCTTTTACTCACACCTCTTGGGGAGGAAGGATCTAGATCGAGATATGATGTCGGGTTTCCTGGCTGAAACCGTTCCTGAGCCAGGGGTAGACCCCTCTCTTGATGTTTTGGCAGAAGAGATCAGGGAAGAGGAAGTTAGACTGGCGATTGAAGGGCTTGCCCTCAAGAAGTCGCCAGGTCCAGATGGCTTAACATCTGAGTGGTATAAGACCTTCAGGGACCTCTTGGTTCCCCTCTTGACCGAGGTCTTCAATGAGTGTCTTTCCTCGGACACTCTGCCAAGGTCAATGAGGAGGTCAGCCCTGATTCTTCTGTCAAAGGGTAAAGATTCGAGCCGCATTGAGAATTGGAGGCCCATAGCTCTTCTCAATGTGGACAGGAAGATTCTGGCCAAGATACTGTTTAATCGGTTGGTGAAGTTTGCACCCCGGCTCCTTTCGGAGGCTCAGCACTGCTCTGTTCCAGGCGGAAGCACCTTAAGTGCTGTCCTTAGTGTCAGGGAGGCAGTGGAGCGGAGTAGTGCGGGTCTTTGGAAGGGGTACTTGCTGTCCTTGGATCAGGCCAAGGCATTTGATCGGGTGAACCACGAGTACCTCTGGTCTGTCCTTCTGAGATATGGCCTACCAGATACTTTTGTCAATTGGCTTAAGATCTTGTATGCAGGGGCAGAGAGTTTCCCGCTGGTGAACGGTTGGTCTGGCCGCTCTTTTGAGGTTGGGTCTGGTGTTCGCCAGGGCTGTCCTTTGAGCCCACTGTTGTATGTGTTCGCGATCGACCCTTTCCTTAGGAGGGTTGGTTGTGGACCATTGGCAGGGGTCGGGATGAGCCTGGAGGAGCCAGAAGCCACCCTGAGAGTGGTAGCATACGCTGATGATGTCACTATCTTTGTGTCCTCTAGAGAGGAGGTCGATGTGGTGATGTCGGAGGTGGATCGCTACTCAGAGGCATCTGGGTCCAGCATCAACCCGGATAAGTGTGAAAGTCTCTGGCTGGGAGGGGGAGATCCCGAGTTTGATCTCCCGGACACCCTTCCAGAGCCCCAAGACTCGGCAAAAATCCTAGGCATTACATTCGGCCAGGGTGATTACCCCACTAAAAACTGTGATGGTAGGCTCCAGGATGCCACTCGGAAGGTGGACCAGTGGAAGGGTTGGTCCTTAACCTTAAGGGAAAGGGTACACCTGATCAAATCGTACCTGCTCCCTTTGTTCATCTACCTGGGCAGTGTGTGTATCTTGCCAGAGGCTTCCTATACTAGGATCTACAGCCTGTTCTTCCAGCTGTTATGGGGGAATAGGCTGAACCTGGTCAAGAGAGAGGTTACGTACCGTACGAGGAGACTTGGGGGTTTGTCTATGGTGAACCCTGTGGTGTTCTTAGTGAACACCTTCTTGAAAGCTAACATCGCAAACCTCTGGAAAGAGAGGGCTCCTCCGTGGGTACTCTCCTGCAGGGAATGGTTTCGGCCTTTCTTCCAGGAATGGGAGACAGGAGGGCGAGTGAAGGACCTTCGTACACCCCATGGATATCTTCCGGCTTACACTACCCCGACTCTGAAGATGGTACGTCGGTGGGGTCTGGGAATGTGGGAGATCAGGACTCAGTCGAGGAAATTCCTTGACCAAAGGGTTCTGTTGACCCATTTCCAGAAGCCCCTGGCGCTCAGGGACTGCCCAGGCCAGGATCTAGAGGTTGGGCTTAGTCTTTTAAACTCGAAACGGATCCCTCAGAAGTTTTGGGATTTGGCCTGGCGCTGTTTCCAGGGGAAGCTATATGTGAGGGACAACTTGAAGTGCAGGAGCTCCGATGATCGGGGGTGTCCCCGTGAGGAGTGTGGTAATACGCTAGAGAGTATGGATCATTTCCTGCTTCAATGTCCCTTCAATATAGGGGTTTACACCAGGGTGGGCGCCTCCATAGGTTGGAGTCAGTTAGTCAGTCTCACCTATCCGGAGTGGGCTTATGGGGCATTCAGGAACCTGGGTGGCCGAGATTGCTGCACGTTATTTCTAGTCAGCTTAGTGGTTAGGTACCACACGTGGAACGCACGGTGTCTAGTATCTACACAGCGTAGAGTCCTCTCCAAGGTGGAGGTCTGTAGGAACATCACTGGTGACCTTGGGAAGATCAGGTCTTTGGAGTATGGCAGGCTGGGTACCAGTAGGGCTTCTCTCCTGTGGAGAGGGTTTTCTTTCGCTGTGCCCTAGGTACTGAGCCCACTGGGTGAGGTGCCATAATTATGGTTAGGGAGAGAGCAGGTAGGGACAGCAGTAGGGAAAGCGCGTAGGGTCAGTTTAAACTTAGGGTTAGAGATGGGGGAGAGTAGGGTAAGATAGTAAGGGATAGTTTATAAATTTCTGGTACCCGGTCTGCCATCCTCCGATCCTGGTGGAGGGCTGGTGCATGCCACTTTAGATTTTTGTTTTGTTTTTCTGGTCAGCAGTAGGTATAAAGGGCTTACAGGCTACCGAACTTGGGCCTTATTATAATTGTGTATAATATTGTTCTGTTATGTTATTATGGTGTGCTATGTTTATGTTAATATATGTCTGTGATAAGTGTTGGCAGGGTTATGGCTGAATAAGCCATGTGAGCTTTATGGACATAATAGTCATTGTATATATTGTATATATGAGGGGATACAGAATAGGTTGGGAGGGGGGATATGGGGGGCGGGGTCAGTGGGAAGGTGTGGGCTGAATGGAGCTGACACCAAAAATGGACTGAACTTTGACTCCATGAACTGAGCTCACACTGGGGTCTAGGGGTAGGTGGTGGGGCACGTGGGTAATAGATAGAATTGTTGTGTGTTTTCTTTCGCTGTTACTGGTGTTTAGGTACCTTTTTAGTTTTTCAGGGCAGCCGGGCCCGAGTGTTGTACTGGAATAACCAGTTAGTTAGTATTTTATTCTTATACTGATATGTTATATGTTTTCTTTTGGTTACGCCTGGATGGCTTTCATTTTCAGTTCAGGTATAGTTATTGTTTGTAGTATCAGGTGGTCGTGTGTTGGTCTAGAGGTGGTTGTATGTGTGTGTTTATGTTTTGTTTATTTACTATAACCCAGGTTTGGGAGTTTTTTTTTTTTTTAGCCAGGGTGGCTTCTCTTTAGTTATGATTACAGCCGAGGATGGCTTTGTAGTTTAAGTTTTATGGCTTATTTTGCCTGGATTGAAAACATTTTTATTTATTTCTTTTATTTATTTATTTAATTATTTATTTTTGTTAAGTAGGAATGCTGGGCTGGCCTGGTGGCAAAAGGTTAAAGATTTCATTTTGCTTTATACTATTATAATGGTTTATCATTATTATTTGTTATTTATGTAATTTACTGTTATGTTTAAGTTATGGCCAGATATGCCTTGTTTGTTAATTTTTATATTTTTCTAATAAAAGAATTACAGGATGTAACTCAGGATCAGTAATGTAATGTATGTACACAGTGACCCCACCAGCAGAATAGTGAGTGCAGCTCTGGAGTATAATACAGGATGTGATTCAGGATCAGTAATGTAATGTATGTACACAGTGACCCCACCAGCAGAATTGTGAGTGCAGCTCTGGAGTATAATATAGGATGTATCTCAGGATCAGTAATGTAATGTATGTACACAGTGACCCCACCAGCAGAATAGTGAGTGCAGCTCTGGAGGATAATACAGGATGTTATTCAGGATCAGTAATGTAATGTATGTACACAGTGACCCCACCAGCAGAATTGTGAGTGCAGCTCTGGAGTATAATATAGGATGTATCTCAGGATCAGTAATGTAATGTATGTACACAGTGACCCCACCAGCAGAATACTGAGTGCAGCTCTGGAGGGTGTGGTTACTGGGTGTGCCTGTGTTTGCTGCTGAGCTCCACACATCCAGACTTCCAGGAGGAGAGAGGCTGATTTACCACCTGCTTCCCCAGGAAGGTGGCAGCTTCCTGGGAGAGTTCTCAGCATGGATCCCCTGACCTCCACCTCCCGGTCAAGGCCGGCGGGGGGTGTAGAGAGTAAGCTACCGGCCAGCGCTCCGGCTGGAGGGGTAAGAAGATCGAGTAGGGTTCGCAGCAATGTGGACCCAGCCCTTCCAGCGACGGGTGGAAGCCGCAAGGTTTCTGATGTTGATACAAAGCCTGCAAGTAAGGTGAGCGGAAGACGGGGTGCAGGTGCAGCTGCACGGAGGGGCTCCCAGGAGAGTCAGGTGGTGGAGCAGTGGGGTCTCAGGGGGCCCAGGGAGTCTGCAGCCACCTATGGCACCAGGATAGCTGCAAAGCTTACTGAGTATGAGCAGCTGGGAAAGATACTGAAGGGGTTAAGAGAAGACCTGAGCTTTGCTAAGCACAGAGCCAGCTCAGCCCCAAAGAAGCAGAAGCCTGGACTCACAGCCAAGGTGAAGACTCTGCAGGAGGAGGTGAGAGAGCTGGAGCTGCAGAGGATGGTTATCCTGGAGGGCAGCGATATTTTCAGAGAGAAGCTCCTCAATGCGGACAGATTTGCCAGTATGAAATCCCCAAAGAAGGAGGAGGATGATGGGGGTGATTGTTCCGCAGATGGTGAGAGCAGTAGTGAGGAAGAGGAAGGAGAAGACATAGAAGCTGGAGAGACCACTGTGACAGCGAGTCTGGAGGACTTGGCTACAAAATCCCCCAGTGCACAAGGGGTGGATGAGTCCCAGCTGAGTCTACCTGCAGGACAAGTGGCCTTACCAACATCTTCAGGAGAAGGCTCTACAGAGGATGATGATGGTGGTGATGATGATGATGATGATGATGATGACGACAACGACTCTGGAGGAGCTCTGCTTGCACAGATAAAACAAATTGAATCCCCAGTGCACATGGAGAACTTCAGCTTTGGAGATGACCTGGGGATGGAGAGTTTAATTAAAAAGAAGAGGAAAGGCAGAAAAAAGAGGAAGAAGCCAGCAGAGCAGGTGAACCTTGTGTATGTTCCCTTTGTGCAGTCTGGGGCGGCTGGAAAGTCGTCTCAGGGTGCAGATACTGGTAATCTGACTGTCCCCGCTTCTGCTACTGTGGAGCGGGGCCAGAAAGCCAGTAAGAGTACAACCAAGATGGCGGAGAGTGCCGGCCTCGCTGGTCAGGGTAGTGAGGTCGGTAACGGTGTAGGAGCGGCCGGGGGGCCGGACAGTTTGGTGGCTGAGGTGACGTGTGCAGGGCGCTCTTCTGCAGGTAAAGGGAGGAGTGTCCCAGTGCCAGCGGCTGGCACATTGCCCGGGCGGTCGGGCATGAAAACCAAGCTTGTGGGCGATCCTTTGAGTGGACCTGGAGCTGCAGGATGCTCCTCTGCAGGCAAAGGGAGGAGTGTGCAGGCCTCAGGAGAAGCCACAAGTGCCAGCGATAATCGTACTGCCGGGGACAGAGCAAGCAGTAAAGAGACTGTAATGTCAGGTGCCTGTCTGGTGCCGCAGGTACACACCAATGGACATGGACAGATTTCTGACAGCCATAACATTAATGAAGCCATGCTTCAGGCGGTGAAGGAGATTGAGGCAGAGGTGCTGGCTGAGGCTGAGGGCCGGACAGGTGGCAATGCTGCATCTCCCCATGTTAAGGGGAAGACGGTTGCCCAGTCAAATGTGCCCGGGGATGCCAAGGATGCCACTGCTAATGCCAGAGCTACTACTAATATATCCAGTAGTAATGTAATAAAGCCAGCCAGACTACAGGTAGGCCAGTCCAGCCCAGCTAGGCAGGAAATGATTAATGCTGGTGTTAATGTTTCTTCTGTGGTTGCTGGGGGTAGTGGGGATGGTCCGGCTGCCCCCCCAGTGGTGGCCGCTCCAGTAAGGAGCTATGCCAACGTCACTGCTGGGGGAACAAGGGGATCCTCATCTCTTAATCCAGGAGAAGGTAACTTGCAACGACGCCTCCTGGAGGCGTTGAGGAGAGGAGACAGAACGCTCCAAGTAGAGGGCCGGGAGGTCGACCTGTCCTTCTACGTAGAAAGACATGGGCTTGGGGCATTCCGAGAGCATAATGGGGAAGTGGTCTGGTCCCTTCCGACACCTGGGCAGGAGGTTGGCCGTAGGAACGTGGCCCGTCTGGTATGGAGAGGCAGTGATGCGTGCCCATCCAGGGCAAAGGTGGTGGAGCTTCTCTTCCAGATGAGATTCAGGGCGAATGACATCTTTGCCCTGATCCACCCCTACGGTACCTCTGAATTCGACATCAGCTTTGTGAAGCCAGAGGGACTTGAGCTCTTCTGGTCCAATCACGAGTTGGTGAAGGATGAGCCTGTGTGGCGGGATTTCGCTGTAAAGGTGGTATCCCGTCAGAGTTCTGTCAAGAAAGTGACCGTTTTGACGCGCAACGAGTCGCTTTCTTGCTATGACATCATGACCTGGCTAGGCAGGTATGGGGAGGTGACGGACATCCCCAAGAAAAATCTGGATGAGCATGGTATTTGGTCCGGAGCCTGGACGTTTTCCGTTCGCCTCCGTCGTTCAGGCAACACTGTCGCACACATTCCATCTGCTGCCTTCCTCGGACGCGATAGGATCCAAGTCTTTTACCAGGGACAGCCGAAGCTGTGTCACAGGTGTGGGGATCCCACCCACTTTAGTGCAAACTGCACTAAGCTGATTTGTGCATTGTGCGGTGCGGAGGGTCATCTGGCTGCCGCCTGTGGCCGGATTCGCTGTCACCTGTGTGGTGACCTTGGTCACCCATTTAGCAGGTGTCCACGCTCATTCTCCAATGCTGCGGCCGCCCAAGATGGGGAGAGCCTTGTTGTTGCCTCACCTGGGGAGGGGACCAGCAGAGGAGAAAGGGCACTAGTGCCAGTGAAGAAGGTAAAAAACAAGACCCCCTCTAGGCTCAGGCGAGAGGAGAAGCGCAGAAGGAGCAGGGACCTGGGAAGTTCCCTGGTGGCAGGAGTAGTTAGTGGTCCTGCTCCAGATGCCGGCTTAGAGGGAACAGCTGAGGCTCTAGAGGATATCGAGTTAGATGAAGAGATAAGGAGACTTCGTAAAGAGGAGGCAAAGAGAGCCATTTCCTCCAGTTCCTCCCAATATGAAAGTTTGGATGAGGATGGTGGGAAAGGGCAAAATGAAAAACGTAAGTGCGACAGTAGGAGGCAAGGCCAGAAGGGACCTAGGGCATCTTCTTCTTTGTCCTCCGGTGTTGCGGGCCAAGTGCCAAAGGAAAGCCTGACTGACCCCCCTCTGATCGTTCTGTCCAATAGGTACCAGGCCCTCGGCAAATCCGAGGTTGAGGGACTGATTTTGGAGATGGTGAGGTCTCCAGGAGGTGCCGAGCCTGTTCCTTCTGAGGCTGTTTCCTCGGGAGGTCAGGTGGCTCCTGGGTCAGGAGATGAGGATCTGGGTATGGATATGTCTGCATCTTTAAAGCGGGTTAAAGAAAAGGCAAAAGGATCTTCTTCTGATGGGGAAGGTGGTAAAAAGAAGGGTAGGAAATAAAGAGACAAGGCTGTCCAACTCAATCACCCATGATGGCGGCACTCACCCCATTGACTCTGGCATCCATTAACTGTGCCAGCATTAAGTCGGATACGGCTAGATTCGCAGCCTTTGATTTTCTCGGTCGTATTAACGCCGACATTTTGTTTTTGCAGGAGACCAGGTTGACAGATCAAGCCTTGCTAGTAAAAGCCAAGCGAGAGTGGAGGCATGGACCTTCACACTGGTCTCTTGCGGCTGAGCCGTATAGTGGGGTGGCGGTCCTTTTTACCGCTCCTGTAGAATGCAGACGGGTTATTGAGTTGGAAATGGGGAGGTGCCTGATCTTGGATGTCCTCATGAAGGGGCAAGAGCTCAGGCTCATTAACATCTATGCCCCACAGACTAAGTGGGACCGTAAAAGCCTTTTCATGAGGATTAAGCCCTTTCTTTTTACGAGTCGGCAGGTGGTCTTTGGTGGAGACTTCAACACTATCACGAGGTCTCAGGACAGGAGAGGCGCCAAAGACAAGCTGGCTTATGATAGCATGGCCCTGATTAGCATAGTTAGGGAAGCTCGCCTAGAGGATGCCCACATCCGGACACCCTCGGGCCACGCGGGTTTCACCTATCATCGAGGTAGCTGCAGGTCTAGATTAGACAGGTTTTATTTAAAGGAGGAAGCCGTCTCTTCCGCAGTGTCCGTGGTTGAGGTGGAGTTCTCCGACCACTGTCTAATTTTGTTTTCCCTGAATGTTTCAGAGACCCCCCGGATGGGTAGAGGCTACTGGAGGCTGAATTCGTCCCTCCTGGAAGAAGCAGAGGTAAGACAATCCTTTGAGGATTTTCTTCAGAGTCAGGTACCTCTACTGGGCCTATGTAGTAGTAAGTCAGAGTGGTGGGAGATATTCAAGAAGCGGGTTGCGAGGTTCTTCCGCCAGCTCTCGAGCCTCAGATCCCTGAATAGGTATTGTGTGTATCAGGGCCTGAGTAGGAAATTCGAGCATCTCGTCTCGACTGGAGGTAGTAGAGAGGAGATCTCCAGAGTGAAAGCCTTGCTCATGAGGTGTCAGTATGATAGGCACACATCTTTAGTTTTTGAGAGGGATTTCGGGAGGTACCGCTCGCCCGACCCCTACAGAAACTGTAAGATGTCAGTGAATAGTAAGATTGTGACTGGACTGGTTGATAGTACGGGATCTCTGAACCGGTCCAGATCAGGGATCCTGGAGGTCATCAGATCCTTTTACTCACACCTCTTGGGGAGGAAGGATCTAGATCGAGATGTGATGTCGGGTTTCCTGGCTGAAACCATTCCTGAGCCAGGGGTAGACCCCTCTCTTGATGTTTTGGCAGAAGAGATCAGGGAAGAGGAAGTTAGACTGGCGATTGAAGGGCTTGCCCTGAAGAAGTCGCCAGGTCCAGATGGCTTAACATCTGAGTGGTATAAGACCTTCAGGGACCTCTTGGTTCCCCTCTTGACCGAGGTCTTCAATGAGTGTCTTTCCTCGGGCACTCTGCCGAGGTCAATGAGGAGGTCAGCCCTGATTCTTCTGTCAAAGGGTAAAGATTCGAGCCGTATTGAGAATTGGAGGCCCATAGCTCTTCTCAATGCGGACAGGAAGATTCTGGCCAAGATACTGTTTAATCGGCTGGTGAAGTTTGCACCCCGGCTCCTTTCGGGGGCTCAGCACTGCTCTGTTCCAGGCCGAAGCACCTTAAGTGCTGTCCTTAGTGTCAGGGAGGCAGTGGAGCGGAGTAGTGCGGGTCTTTGGAAGGGGTACTTGCTGTCCTTGGATCAGGCCAAAGCATTTGATCGGGTGAACCACGAGTACCTCTGGTCCGTCCTTCTGAGATATGGCCTACCAGATACTTTTGTCAATTGGCTTAAGATCTTGTATGCAGGGGCAGAGAGTTTCCCGCTGGTGAACGGTTGGTCTGGCCGCTCTTTTGAGGTTGGGTCTGGTGTTCGCCAGGGCTGTCCTTTGAGCCCACTGTTGTATGTGTTCGCGATCGACCCTTTCCTTAGGAGGGTTGGTTGTGGACCGTTGGCAGGGGTCGGGATGAGCCTGGAGGAGCCAGAAGCCACCCTGAGAGTGGTAGCGTACGCTGATGATGTCACTGTTTTTGTATCCTCGAGAGGGGAGGCAGTTATGGTGATGTCTGAAGTGGAGCGCTACTCGGAGGCGTCCGGGTCCAAGATCAACCGGGACAAGTGTGAGAGTCTCTGGCTGGGAGGGGGGGATCCCAGGTTTGATCTCCCGGGCACCCTTCCAGAGCCCCAAGAGTCAGCAAAAGTATTGGGCATCACATTTGGCCAGGGTGATTACCCCACTAAAAACTGGGATGTAGGCTCCAGGATGCCACTCGGAAGGTGGACCAGTGGAAGGGTTGGTCCTTAACCTTAAGGGAAAGGGTACACCTGATCAAATCGTACCTGCTCCCTTTGTTTATCTACCTGGGCAGTGTATGTATCTTGCCAGAGGCTTCTTATACTAGGATCTACAGCCTTTTCTTCCAGCTGTTATGGGGGAATAGGCTGAACCTGGTCAAGAGAGAGGTTACGTACCGCACGAGGAGACTTGGGGGTTTGTCTATGGTGAACCCTGTGGTGTTCTTAGTGAACACCTTCTTGAAAGCTAACATCGCAAACCTCTGGAAAGAGAGGGCTCCTCCGTGGGTACTCTCCTGCAGGGAATGGTTTCGGCCTTTCTTCCAGGAATGGGAGACAGGAGGGCGAGTGAAGGACCTTCGTACACCCCATGGATATCTTCCGGCTTACGCTACCCTGACTCTGAAGATGATACGTCGGTGGGGTCTGGGAATGTGGGAGATCAGGACTCAGTCGAGGAAATTCCTTGACCAAAGGGTTCTGTTGACCCATTTCCAGAAGCCCCTGGCGCTCAGGGATTGCCCAGGTCAGGATCTGAGGGTTGGGTTAAGTCTATTGAACTCAAAGAGGATCCCCCAGAAGTTTTGGGACTTGGCCTGGCGCTGCTTCCAGGGGAAGCTATATGTGAGGGACAATTTGAAGTGCAGGAGCTCCGATGATCGGGGGTGTCCCCGAGAGGAGTGTGGAAATACGCTGGAGAGCATGGATCATTTCCTGCTTCATTGTCCCTTCAATATAGGGGTTTACACCAGGGTGGGCGCCTCCATAGGTTGGAGTCAGTTAGCCAGCCTCACCTATCCGGAGTGGGCTTATGGGGCATTCAGGAACCTGGGTGGCCGAGATCGCTGCACGTTATTTCTAGTCAGCTTAGTAGTTAGGTACCACACGTGGAACGCACGGTGTCTAGTATCTACACAGCGTAGAGTCCTCTCCGAGGTGGAGGTCTGTAGGAACATCACTGGTGACCTCGGGAAGATCAGGTCTTTGGAGTATGGCAGGCTGGGTACCAGTAGGGCTTCTCTCCTGTGGAGAGGGTTTTCCTTTGCTGTGCCCTAGGTACTGAGCCCACTGGGTGAGGGACCATAATTCTGGTTAGGGACAGAGTAGATAGGGACAGAGGTAGGGAGAGTGTGAGGGTTAGATTAATATTTAGGGATAGTAGTAGGGAGAGGGTAGGGTGAATAGTCAGGGATAGGTTATAAATTATTATGGTACCCGGTCTGCCATCCTTCGATCCCGGTGGGGGGCTATGCATGACACTTTAGCTTTTTGTTTTAATTTTCTATTCAGTTATAAACGGTAAAGGGCTTACAGGCTACCGAACTTGAGCCTTGTTATGTGTTGTGGTGTTGGTGTTTTAGGTAGTTTGGTAAGTTGAGGGCTGGATAAGTCCTATGGACGGTTATAGTTATTGTATATGGTATTGGTATAGGATAGGTTGGGAGGGGTGATGGGGGGTTTACATCGCATGCTTTTTCCTGGATGAGTACTTGGGGTTCTGGCATGGGTCACTGAGGGACAAGAACTGAACTTATGGACCCAGACTCATGTCCAGATTTGGGGTGTGGGTGATGGGGTTTGTAGTTAGAATATTAGATAGGTTTATGTAATTTGATTGCTATAATTTTATTATTATTTGCATTATTGTTTATTAGTATACATTATTATTATTATTATTATTATTATTATTATTATCATATTTTATCTTTAAGTATATAAGGCAGCCGGACCTGGTATTCTCAAGTTAGTATTTGATGTTTCCATTTGTACTAACTTTGTTTTGTTAGGTTAGTTTTAGTTGAGGATAGTTTCTTAACTGTTAAAGTTGTGTATTGTGTGTGTGTGTGTGGGGGGGGGTGGGGGGGGGGGGGGGGGGGGGGGGGGGGGGGGGGGGGGGGGTTAGGTGGGAGTTATGTATATGGGGATGGGAGGTTTGGTTGGTGAATGTGCTGGGGTGTGTGTGAGTGGGGGGTGCTGTGTGTGTGTTGAAGGAAAAAAAAAAAAAAAAAAAAAAAAAGCTTTGTGTAGTTTTGGTTTCTTATTTTGTTCAGTTATGTCCAAGCAGGGACTGTATTAAGTTAGAGACAAGAATGGCTCAAACCATGTTATAGCTTTTTGGCCCTTGGTCTAAAGTGGCTTTACTATATTATTTCTGTGTGCTGTGAGGTGTGAGTGTGGGGTAGGTAGTAGCGGTGGTGGGGTAGGTAGTAGCGGTGGTGGGGGTAGTAATAGTTGTAAGTTTGGGGGCATTTTGGTACTATCTCATAATGAAGCTGGACTGGCCGGTGAGGCAGGTGTGAGGGAGGATTTCCTTTCCGTAAAGACATTGTTTAAGAATTTATTAATTTGTTGTTTTTGTTATAAGCAGAAAAGCTTTGTATTTGTTTTTGTTCTGGCTGATGGAGCCGCGTTTATGTTTATGTAGTTATACTTGTTATGTTTTATATTTTTCTAATAAAAAGAATTACAGGATGTAACTCAGGATCAGTAATGTAATGTATGTACACAGTGACCCCACCAGCAGAATAGTGAGTGCAGCTCTGGAGTATAATACAGGATGTAACTCAGGATCAGTAATGTAATGTATGTACACAGTGACCCCACCAGCAGAATAGTGGTATCTGTATCTGATCAGTGTTGCAGATGTTATATCGCTCTCTGGCACAGGACGGTAACACTTTCTCCAGTTACATAGATGGCAGCACCCGTGCGCTTCCTATTAAACACTATCATCAGTCTCAGCAAGTTCTGGTGTGATAGATGACAAACACGTGTAAGGTTATTACCCCATTTATCCCCCCTCCCCCATATATCAGCGCTATGGGAGTCCATAGTCCTATCTTATCTCTGTAGTGATATATAGTCCTGACCAAAGATCTTATATCATGGCGGGCAAAATATAGATAACTGTTTATTTAAAGGGATATACCACAATGAGTAACGTATGTACACAGTGACTCAACAGTTTATATAGAATCATAGTGTGGTATTAAAGGGGTACTCCAGGAAAGAAAGTTATATAGATTTGTAATTTACTTCTATTACAAAATCTTCAGTCTTCCGGTACTTATCAGCTGCTGTATGTCCTGCAGGAAGTGGTGTATTCTCTCCTGTCTTACACAGTGCTCTCTGCTGCCACCTCTGTCCATGTCAGGAACTGTCCAGAGCAGCAGTAAATCCCCATAGAAAACCTCTCCTGCTCTGGACAGTTCCTGACACGGACAGAGGTGGCAGCAGAGAGCACTGTGTCAGACTGGAGAGAATATACCACATCCTGCAGGACATACAGCAGCTGATAAGTACTGAAAGGCTGGGGATTTTTTAATAGAAGTAAATTACAAATCTCTGGCACCAGTTGATATTTTCTTTCCCTGCTGGAGTACCCCTTTAAATGCAGCAGCTTAATAATCCATTCCATACATGTAAGTGGGGTTGCATGGTATTCTGCAAAAAAAAATCAGTGACATGTGAGTATCTGTGCATGTGTATAGCGTGCACTTGTTTTTCCCTCGTAAGCGTCAGGGGATGCAACTCCCGGGCAGTGTTCCAATAGGGAAGCAGGAATGGCGGGTGTTATGTAATCCATCACCCTGGAGGTATAGCTGACCCCGAGCCCTGCTACCTGAGGATACACTATGTGTTATACATGGTACAGGGTGGGTGTACAATCTGTATTTACACCAAGGGTGAGGAACCTTTGGTCCTCCAGCTGTTGCAAAACTACAATTTCCATCATGCCTGGACAGCCTTCGGCTGTCCAGGCATGATGGGAATTGTAGTTTTGCAACAGCTGGTGGGCCAAAGGTTCCCGATCCCAGTCTCGGACCCCAGTGCCTTGGTGTTGGGCCAGTATTGGTCCATACCTGCTTTGTATGAAGCCAGGACCAGACCCTCATCCTCCACCTCGAACACGGCGTCCACGTCGATCTTCCCCTCGCCCAGGATACTTTCCACCGTCACATACTCGTTGGCCTGGAGGGCATGGAGAAGCTTCTCCTTCAGCCGCTGGTTTGCCAGGGAGCGGGTACATCTCTGTCCTTCCTCGGTGTCCATGTCCTCTAACTATAAGAAGCCGCAGGCACAGACATGGCGCAGCTCGAGTAACTCTATCACCCGGCCATGGCCGTCTTTACTATTTATACACGGCTGTTTGCAAACTTCGGAGGAGACTAATTTTAGATGACACTGAACCATGGTCGGTCACTGAGCAAGGATCCTTGATGGTTTTCTCAGGTGTCTATGTAAGATGTTGGGCCAGGATGTTCCTGAAGGTGGCGCTGTGCAGAGGAATAGGCTGCATCAGGGCCCCCACCTACCATGTGCTGGGGGCCCCGGATACAACTGCTGCCATTGCAGCCCTATACTTACACCTGTCATTGTAGACAGGTGAGGGTGGCTGAGCTGCATGGTTCTAATGCTGCCTTTACACATAACGATAATTCGCCCAATCGATCGTTTAACGATTTTGAAGTAACGATTTAGTTTTTATAACGATCAGCGTTTAGACGAATAAATTTTTTAAAAAATCGTAAAACAAATTGTTTTTAAGATCGCTTAAGCTCATCTCTTACATAGGGTGAATCGGTGAAAGACCGTTTACACGAAGCGATCTGCGAATTTTTAGCCAACGACGAGAACATGTTGAAAGATCACAATGAACGATTAATCGTTTACACGGAACTATTATCGCTCAAATGCCATCGTTATTGCGAAAATTGGAAAGATAATCGTTCTGTGTAAACGCAGCATAACATGGTAACATAGTTAAAGGGGTACTCCGGCGAAAATCTTTTTGTTTCAGATCAACTGGTTTCAGAAAGTTACATAGATTTGTAATTTACTTCTGTTTAAAAATCTCCAGTCTTCCAGTACTTATCAGCTGCTGTATGTCCTGCACGAAGTGGTGTATTTCCAGTCTGACAAAGTGCTCACTGCTGCCACCTCTGTCCATGTCAGGCAGCAGCAAATCCCCATAGAAAACCTCTCCTGCTCTGGACAGTTCCTGACATGGACAGAGGTGGCAGCAGAGAGCACTGTGTCAGACTGGAGAGACTACACCACTTCCTGCAGGACATACAGCAGCTAATAAGTACTGGAAGACTGGAGATTTTTAAATAGAAGTAAATTACAAATCTATGTAACTTTCTGACACCGGTGATTTGAAAACCTTTTTTTCTCTTTACCTCAGGTGGGAATATAATGTTCTCTCCCCCTTGTACAGGCCGGACACAGATCACTCCCATTAAACAAGCGACGCTGTCAGCTCAGCTACATCCTGCTTTTATGTTTACATTGGTATATTTATAGGTCTGTCTTAAAGACGCGTCTAAGTATAGAACTGAGCTGCACAGGACGGCAGAATGTTGCAGAATGTTATATTGTTCCGGATCAGGACCAGATAACCAAAAGTTATTATAGAGTTCAGGAGTTTTAACCCCAATGACTGCCTCCAGCTGCAAGAAACTATGCAATCTGCCTCCATAGCGGTGTGATGAGCTCGGTGACCGATCACATGACATCGGAAGCCAGCGTGTCACATGTCAGCTCGTGAAATCACAACGCACACGGATCCTGGACATTTATATGGTGTCTGCTAGAAAGGGGGTGTGGCTTGAAGGGAAAGGGTGTGGCTGAGCGAATGGTGCGTCACTGTCAGGAACTTGCCCGACCCCGCTCTGTGACCTCTCTAGCCCCCCGATAGTGTTGAGCGGACTTGTTCAACGAGTTTGGAAACGTTCTCCAAATCCGAACTTTTGGCATTTAATTCCCAGCGTCTGCAGAAGAGTCCTGGAAAACATGTATATGTATATTCATAGGCTGTATCCATGTTACCTGGCAGCCCAAGGGCGGCATCCAACTACTGCGGACGCCAAATTTGAACAGTTTGACAGGTCCGCTCAACACTATTCCCCAAGTTGTAAATGTAACAGACATAGGGCCGTGTACCGCCACTCATCCTCACTACATGGGGCCGTGTACCGCCACTCATCCTCACTACATGGGGCCGTGTACCGCCACTCATCCTCACTACATGGGGCCTTGTACCGCCACTCATCCTCACTACATGGGGCCTTGTACCGCCACTCATCCTCACTACATGGGGCCTTGTACCGCCACTCATCCTCACTACATGGGGCCGTGTACCGCCACTCATCCTCACTACATGGGGCCATGTACCGCCACTCATCCTCACTACATGGGGCCGTGTACCGCCACTCATCCTCACTACATGGGGCCTTGTACCGCCACTCATCCTCACTACATGGGGCCGTGTACCGCCACTCATCCTCACTACATGGGGCCTTGTACCGCCACTCATCCTCACTACGTGGGGCCGTGTACCGCCACTCATCCTCACTACATGGGGCCTTGTACCGCCACTCATCCTCACTACAGGGGGCCGTGTACCGCCACTCATCCTCACTACATGGGGCCTTGTACCGCCACTCATCCTCACTACATGGGGCCATGTACCGCCACTCATCCTCACTACATGGGGCCTTGTACCGCCACTCATCCTCACTACATGGGGCCTTGTAGCGCCACTCATCCTCACTACATGGGGCCGTGTGCCGCCACTCATCCTCACTACATGGGGCCATGTACCGCCACTCATCCTCACTACATGGGGCCTTGTACCGGCACTCATCCTCACTACATGGGGCCGTGTACCGCCACTCATCCTCACTACATGGGGCCGTGTACCGCCACTCATCCTCACTACATGGGGCCTTGTACCGCCACTCATCCTCACTACATGGGGCCGTGTACCGCCACTCATCCTCACTACATGGGGCCGTGTACCGCCACTCATCCTCACTACATGGGGCCGTGTACCGCCACTCATCCTCACTACATGGGGCCGTGTACCGCCACTCATCCTCACTACATGGGGCCATGTACCGCCACTCATCCTTACTACATGGGGCCATGTACCGCCACTCAGGGGAATGGAGCTCAGCCAATCAGCACAGGATGTCCCTGTCTACTGAGTGACGTATAAATCACGCCCCCTGCTGGCCACAGATAGTAACATAGTTAATAAGATCGAAAGACAAGAGTCCATCAGGTTCTACCTAGGAAAACCCTACTGTGTTAATCCAGAGGAAGGCAAAAACCCCTATGAGGCAGACAACAATTGCCCCATCACAGGGAGAAAACTCCTTCCCGACCCCAATGAGAATCAGAATAATCCCTGGATCAACGTATCACCAGAGATCTAATGAATCGGCCATGACAACCTCATGTGGCAGAGAGTTCCACAGTCTTACCGCTCGTACAGTAAAGAACCCGCGTCGATGCTGATGATGAAATCTTCTTTCCTCTAGACGTAGAGGATGCCCCCTTGTCATTGTTACAGACCTAGGAGTAAAAAGATCACTACAAAGATCTCTGTACTGTCCATTCATATATTTGTACGTTGTGATCAGATCGCCCCTAAGACGTCTTTTTTCTAGCGTAAATAACCCCAAGCGTGATAACCTGTCCCGGTACAGTAACCCACCCATTCCCTTAATGACCTTTGTCACCCTCCTCTGCACCCGCTCCAGTTCAGTTGTGTCCTTCTTATATACCGGTGCCCAAAACTGTACACAGTATTCCATATGTGGTCTGACTAGTGATTTATAAAGAGGCAAAACTATGTTCTCATCTTTAGCATCTATACCTCTTTTGATGCACCCTATTATTTTATTAGCCTTGGCAGCTGCTGCCTGGCACTGATCACTAAAGTTGAGTTTACCATCCACCAATACCCCCAGGTCCTTTTCGGAAGTAGTTTTACCCAGTGTTTTATTATTTAGCACGTAACTGTACTTATTATTTCTACGGCCCAAATGCATAACCTTACATTTATCCACATTAAACTTCATTTGCCATTTCACTGCCCAAGCCTCTAGCTTCTCCAAATCCCTCTGTAATATGATATTATCCTCCTCTGTGATGATTACTTTACCTAGTTTAGTATCATCTGCAAAAATGGAGATTCTGCTCTGTAGCCCCTCAACAAGATCATTAATAAAAATATTAAAAAGAAGTGGACCCAACACTGACCCCTGTGGTACCCCACTAGTAACTAAAACCCAATATTGAATATGTTCCATCAATGACCACCCTCTGTTTTCTATCTAGATGCCTGTGATTCTTCTCCATTACACTCACTAGAGGTCTTGTTGCCTTGTACCTTCCTCTTTCTGACTATTTGGACCTGACGGGACCTCCTGGTATCCCCCCCCCCCCCCCCCCCCCCGGCCTGTTTTCTCTATCTTACTTTCTGCTCCGACCCTCTGACATTTTATCTGTTTCTGTTTTCCTGTCTTAGTGTTTTTGCCTGTTTGTTGGTGACTCGGCCGGCCTGCCTGACCTGCCCTCCTGTACACTAATCCCCATGTAGGGACCGCTGTTTAGGACAGACTGTCCAAGTAGAGACAGGGGTCGGGGTGAAAAAAATCGAATCTAGTAACCCAATCAAGGGGTGGAATACGGTTAGAGAAGGGGATGTAACATGCACCAAAGTTAAAGGGTTTATCCAGTGCTACAAAAACATGGCCACTTTCTTCCAGAGGCAGCACCACTCTTGTCTCCAGCTTGGGTGGGGTTTTGCTGCTCAGTTCCATTGAAGTGAATGGAGCTTAATTGCAAACCGCACCTGAACTGGAGACAAGAGTCGTGTTGTCTCTGAAAGAAAGTGACCATGTGTTTGGAGCGCTGGATAACCCCTTTAAAGGTTGGTGCTTTGACTATTTGGATATTATTGCTATAGGTAGAAACAATTAGGGGGACGTGTATGAAGACCGGTGGATCAACTACTGCCCCACCGGATTCACTAAAAGGTGCACAGCTCTTAGTGAAACTGCCCTGACCATGTATGGCACTACTATAGAGGTATAATGCTGGTACTGTATGGCACTACTATAGAGGTATAATGCTGGTACTGTATGGGACTCCTATAGCGGAATAATGATGGTACTGCATGGGACTCCTATAGAGGTATAATGCTGGTACTGTATGGCACTTCTATAGAGGTATAATGCTGGTACTGTATGGGACTCCTATAGAGGTATAATGCTGGTACTGTATGGGACTCCTATAGAGGTATAATGCTGGTACTGTATGACACTACTATAGAGGTATAATGCTGGTACTGTATGGGACTCCTATAGAGGTATAATGCTGGTACTGTATGGCACTACTATAGCGGAATAATGCTGGTACTGTATGGGACTCCTATAGCGGAATAATGCTGGTACTGTATGGCACTACTATAGCGGAATAATGATGGTACTGCATGGCACTACTATAGCGGAATAATGATGGTACTGCATGGGACTCCTATAGAGGTATAATGCTGGTACTGTATGACACTACTATAGAGGTATAATGCTGGTACTGTATGACACTACTATAGAGGTATAATGCTGGTACTGTATGGGACTCCTATAGCGGAATAATGATGGTACTGTATAACACTCCTATAGCGGAATAATGATGGTACTGTATGGGACTCCTATAGAGGTATAATGCTGGTACTGTATGGCACTCCTATAGAGGTATAATGCTGGTACTGTATGACACTTCTATAGAGGTATAATGCTGGTACTGTATGGCACTACTATGTCAATAATGTAAAGCTGCTTGGGCACCATATAGAATATACAGAAAATATATAAAAAAATTGCAATTTCCCAGTTTCCTCCCCCTCTGTATACTTCGGCTTATTTTATTATTCTCATGACCATGTGATATTCCAGAGGATTCCATCATATTGTCTCCTATTCACATTGTCACTTCTGTCCTCCATGGTGTCAGGCACCTGTATCTGTACAGTGTAGTCTCCTGTATGGGCGCCTGTAACAGTACAGTGCAGTCTCCTGTATGGGCGCCTGTAACAGTACAGTGCAGTCTCCTGTATGGGCGCCTGTAACAGTACAGTGCAGTCTCCTGTATGGGCGCCTGTAACAGTACAGTGCAGTCTCCTGTATGGGCACCTGTAACAGTACAGTGCAGTCTCCTGTATGGGCGCCTGTAACAGTACAGTGCAGTCTCCTGTATGGGCACCTGTAACAGTACAGTGCAGTCTCCTGTATGGGCACCTGTAACAGTACAGTGCAGTCTCCTGTATGGGCAGGCACAGGCCACACACCCAGTCCAGGGATGTTTGCACAGACATCAGGGCTCCTCCTCCTCCTCTGCTCCAGTCCAGCAGCACAGGGACCCAGCACAGGACTCTGCAGACATGGGGGCTCTGCTCAAGCTGACTATTATTGGGGTGACCCTGGCAGTGCTGGGGGAGAGGATGGTGCAGCTCATGTGAGTAATTCCTTCCCATTGTAGATGGGGAAATAACTTTACAAAGTAGAATAGCATTCATGCACTGGGAACACTGGGAAGGGGCGGGGCCACCCTTATCTGTTACATTGTATCCTTTGTGTTATTCTTTATTTATGTATCTAATTTCTCAACACAAAATAACTATCTCTGAGTCTGGTGGAAGCTGCAGCTCAGGATACTTTTATACTGGGTAGACTGGGATCTCCCTGATACTACATAGTGGAGGAGTCTTACACTGCAGCCATTAGGATTCCTGCTCAGGATATTGCAGCTCTGGTTCACACTATGGGATTTTTGCCTTCTGTTCTGACCTTTCTTTGTCTCAGTTGCTGCTTTGTGACCCATATTGCAGTGACTTGCAGAACTACAACTCCTAGGGGGCTTTCAGCTGTCAGCGCCTGTTGGGAGTTGTAGTTTTGCAACAGCTGGGAAGGCAGAGGTGGAAGACCACCGGTGTACACTAAAAGCACTAAAACTTTACACACTTTATATTATTTTTTTGCCAGCCTGGATGTGATTGGAGATATAGTCTCACAACAGCTAAATGTTACCAGTGTCCAGGCTTGTGTAACTACAAGTCTCAGCATGATGTGGATGAAGGGAACAACGTATGTGTACTGGTCTCCAACACTGTGTGTGTGTGTGTGTGTATATATATATATATATATATATATATATATATATATATATATATATATAATATGCACTTTTAGTCCTCTCTTTACATGATATAGAACAAGGGGACCAGACTCCCACCCTCCAGCTGCTGCAAAACTACAACTCCCATCATGCCCGGACAGCCGAAATGAATGAATTGTAGTTTTGCAGCAGCTGGAGGGCCATGACTTTCACACCTGTCATGTAAAGAGTATACATAATCCCCAAACTGTGGCTCACCAGGTGATTTATATATATATATATATATATATATATATATATATATATATATATATATATATATATATATATAAAAATCCCCTTGTATCTTATGGCTGGAATGTGCCGGATATAAAGTGAGTGCGCAGAGTCAGTGTGGATATATGGGGCCTCATCTACTACACCGATCACTGACACAGGGACATCAGATATACTGGGAGCCAGCATAGTCACATCTGGGACCCCCAGCCCCCAGGAGGAGGGGGGGGGGGCTTCTGTCTCTGCAATGATGAAGTATATTGCACTTTGTTTCCAGTTCAGCCAGTGTCCAACCAGATCGGCCAGTGTCCAACCAGTTCAAGCAGTTTGAGGCTTATTGAGAAGGTCAAAAACTATTGTAAAAAATGGCACAGCAGCACAGAGCATTTCAGGAAAGTTTTCTAACAACCCGTTCTCTCGTTTGATCATAATGTGAGCATGGGAGTGAAATTAATTGAGAAGCCAGAGTTGCACAGTAAAAGGTACAGGGTCCCCAGCAGTACAGAGTATTTCAGGAGAGGATTATAGTGATCTGGTGGGAGGAAGGGATTTGTCCTCTTATGGGATGATGTGACTGAGATCAGTGCGATGTGTCAGAGACAGAATCTAAGGTGAGATGGGAGACTGAGAGTTAGCTACTTTATTGCAAAAACAGCGCCACCCCTGTCCTCAGGTTGTGTGTGGTATTACAACCCAGCTCCATCCACTTCAATGGTACTGAGCTACAAAACCCCCACACCCAAACTGAAGACAGGAGAGGTGCTGTCACTGGAAGAAAGTAGCCATGTTTTTCTAAGACTAGTCAACTCCTTTAAATAGTGGAAACAGCAATACCAGTTCTGCAGCACAGAGTATTTCAGCACATGCATTTGATTGTTTGGCTGACAGCTATGTCTCCGGTCAACCCATATACATGCACGGCTACTGACATCAATGTGCACGGCCACCGTTATACTGCTGTTACTACATTGCGGTGTATACGGCTCATTCCAGGTTGTGAAATCTCCGTCCTGGCAGCAGATCAACAGAAAGCAAAGCGACAAAATGATTGTAGATCAGCAGCGCGGCCTCCGCCTTGTTGGGACTGGTTGGCTGCTGCACCGTATCTCTCCAGGGCAGGAGGAGTTCTGTTCTCGCAATCTTTGCACCCAGCACCGTTATCTGGCGTCTCTGCTGGAATGTGCTCTGCGCGGCCGAAAACTGATATTGTACGAATAGCCGCCCCTTCTAGAGGGTTCTGCATATATATGTATGTATCTGTATGTATGTATGTATGTATGTATATGTATGTATCTGTATGTATGTATGTATCTATCTGCAGGGCTGTATTAACAGCTGCTGCTGCCCTAGGCACTAAACCTGAAGACGCCCCATCTTCACGCATCTATTGGCGATACCAGACCTGACCAATACCACCATACCCCCCACCCCCCTGGAAAAGACACCAGATTTACTGGCAAGTCTGAACGGGAGGAGGGAAACTAAAAAAAATAAAAAAAAAAAAAAAAAAGTTTTTTTCTGTCCCCCTGCTCCCTGGTGCTGCCCCCCTGCAAGGTGCTGCCCTAGGCACCGGACCATGGGTGCCTAATGGTAAATACGGCCCTGTCTATCTGTATGTATGTGTGCATGTATGTGTGTCTGTATGTATGTATGTATGTATGTATGTGTGTGAATATGTATGTATCTATCTGTATGTATGTGTGTATATGTATGTTTGTATGTAGGTATGTTTGTGTGTATATGTATGTGTGTATGTATGTATCTGTATGCAAGTATGTGTATGTATATGTGTGTGTGTGTGTATGTATGTATGTATCTATCTGTATGTATGTATGTGTTTATGTATGTGTGTATGCATGTATATATGTGTGTGTATGCATGTATCTATCTGTATGTGTGTGAGTATGTATGTCTGTATGTATGTATGTATCTATCTGTATGTATGTATGTATCTATCTGTATGTATGTATGTGTGTGTGTGTGTACATATGTATGTAGACTTCTGTTCCTATACATCTAGATTAAAACCTAAACAGGCTTCACTAATAATCTACTATTGTGTTTCTTTGAAAATAAGGCAGTGTCTTATTTTATTTTTTGCTCCCAAAGATGTGCTAAGTCTTATTTTCAGGGGATGTCTTATTTAGTTATTCCATGAAGAAAAATTCATGCACAGCAGGGACAGAGCGTACAGTATGGCGGCTTCCGGCCACCAGGGGGCGCTCACCGCAGTACACTCGTACAGCACAGCAGAAACATTGTACAGTATGGCGGCTTCTGGCCACCAGGGGGAGCTCACCACAGCACACTCATACAGCACAGGAGGGACGGTGTACAGTATAGTGGCTTCTGGCCACCAGGGGGAGCTCACTACAGTACACTTGTACAGCACAGCAGGGACATAGTACAGTATGGCGGTAGGCATCGGGATAACGGCAGACTGTGTGCAGCTCTACATCTGGGGGATGGTGGAAGGCAACAGGCATCTTTATTGCCTTGCCTGCACATTTACAAGTGATGGCTGCGGAATGAAACTGCTCTGCAAAGGACGTTAAAGTTAGGGGAATCCCAGCTGCATGCCCTGGTGTTTTATTGGGCGGGCATGCTTCCAAACAATAACTTTGCTAGGTCTTACTTTCGGGGGAGACCTTATATTTAGCAATTCAGCAAAGTCTCTACTAGGTCCTGTTTCCAGGAGAAACAGGGTATTGTGTGTATGCAGCTCCTATGCAGAGCTATGTGTCTCCATTGTAAGTGCTGTCAGATGAACCCTGTGCCTGGTTCTCTTCCTTCTGTGCATGATACTTCATACTACTTGACAACATACATTCTGTATACAGATAGAATCAGTGGCTTAGGGTCATATTACACGGAGCGATTTTTAACGATTATTGATTAACAATCGCAAACGAGATTGTTTATCGTTAACCTGCAACTGTTCGCCATATTACACAGAACGATGGTCGTTAGTTACAATCGTTATTATGATCGTTATTGCTATAGTTACTATGATCGTTTATTCCTTCTGATCCCAGCAAAACAAAGAACAATGTGCAATTACACTGAGCGATTAGTGAACAAATGCGGAACTTGAGCGAACGAACGTGGAATTACAGCGACGATTAGCGATAATTTTAGGTTTAGGGCCCTATTACACGGAGCGATAATCGGCCAAATCGTCACTATCCGGCCGAATATTGTTCCTTGTAATAAACACAAAGATCAGCCGATAATTAAACCTATAATTGTCGTCAATCGCTGGCGATTTGCAAAGTGCATACATTACCTATCCATGGTCCAGGGTTCCGCCTGCGCTCTGCTTCTCCCCGTGTTCCGCGCGCTGCAGCTTCAGAGCGGCCTTTCTTAGCCAATCACTGGCTGGGACTGCCACGGCCAGTGATTGGCTGAGGGGCCTGTCAGCTAAGACAGGCCGCTTTGAAGCTGCAGTGCATGGGACCCGGGGAGAAGCAGAGCGCAGGAGGAGCCCTGGACCATGGATAGGTAATGTATGTAGTTTAAGCAAGGGCTGCAAGGACATCGGTAACGATGTCCATGCAGCCCTTGTTAAACAATTATCGGGCCGTGTAATAGGCCCAGTAAACGAGCAACGATCTAGCAAATCAGCGCTCGTTTACAGTTATTATCGGGCCCCCATCGGCTCGTGTAATAGGACCCTAACGCTGCCTGGAAAACATGGATTCCCCTTTATATTTCTATACTTTATGTAAAGTAACTTACACTGATACAGGGGATTTGCTGATATATAAAAACTGAATTCATTTTGCCAATTTTTTACCTGATTTTTTTTTTTGTAGCCATCGATCCAACTTCTTCAGGGAGATAGAACAGGTGGACCTCCCGAACTGCCAACTCCTGAAAGGGATCGGTATGTATCTGGAAAATACACATTGGCCTATGAAAGTGAGAAGAAACTATACAATGAATGGATAACATTCATTCATGAAGCTCATTTCATTGGGAAAAAAAAACATCTTCCAGTACTTATCAGCTGCTGTATGTTCTGCAGGAAGTGGTGTATTCTCTCCAGTCTGACAAAGTGCTCTCTGCTGCCACCTCTGTCCATGTCAGGAACTGTTCAGAGCACCAGCAATCCCCCATAGAAAACCTCTCCTGCTCTGGACAGTTCCTGACATGGACAGAGGTGGCAGCAGAGAGCACTGTGTCAGACTGGAAAGAATACACCACTTCCTGCAGGACATACAGCAGCTGATAAGTACTGGAAGACTGGAGATTTTTAAATGGAAGTAATTTACAAATCTATATAACTTTCTGACACCAGTTGATCTGAAATTTTGTTTCCCTCTGGAGTGCCCCTTTTACTAATGTATGGTACCCATAAGGGGCTTCAGTCTGCATAGCCACATAGCCTGAGGTCAGGCGTCCAATTTTTCACTGTATATACAGTAGTAGATAGTAGCGTCACCTCTATTATGATCACCACGGACATCTGTCAGGTGACATAGCTGCCGGGTCCAATTAAACCTGGAAAATTCTTGTTTGTATAAACTGCACCTGGATTGTTTCCCCGGACTTGGTAAAAGAGGAAATATATCAAAATAATAAAATTTTTTAAAAATCACGGCCCCATCCTAAATGATCAGCTGTGATCGATGGAGAAACCTGGCAGTAAGTGTTGAATTTCTCTGCAGCGCCACCTCAGGGCACAGGAAGCATTACACAGTTAGCATAGAGTTTGGTGGTAGTGTGGGACAGGACGGGTCCTCCAGAGACGCTCTCTGTAACCTCCCTCCAGAGCCAGAGACGCTCTCTGTAACCTCCCTCCAGAGCCAGAGACGCTCTCTGTAACCTCCCTCCAGAGCCAGAGACGCTCTCTGTAACCTCCCTCCAGAGCCAGAGACGCTCTCTGTAACCTCCCTCCAGAGCCAGAGACGCTCTCTGTAACCTCCCTCCGGAGCAGAACTCCCCCCTTTCACTCTGAATTTGATACTTTCTGATGTTTTTAGTAAATAGATTTAAAATTTACCAAACACGTGTCAAAAGCTGTAAGTTACCGAAATATAAAGTATTCTTATTTTCTCTTGCAGAATATGGCTCTGAGGATATAGAGGTTCTTCCGAATGGTCTGGCCTTCATCAGCTCTGTAAGTACACCGGGTGTTCAGACAGAACGCATGACGGCCAATGGGAAACTGGTGCAAAAATAATGCAGAAATTATTTGTAGAATTAATAGAAAGTTAAACAGATTTGTAATTTACTTCTATTTAAAACTCTCCAGTCTTCCAGTACTTATCAACTGCTGTATGTCCTGTAGGAAGTGGTGTATTCTCTCCAGTCTGACACAGTGCTCTCTGCTGCCACCTCTGTCCATGTCAGGAACTGTCCAGAGCAGGAGAGGTTTTCTATGGGGATTTGCTGCTGCTCTGGACAGTTCCTGACATGCAAAGAGGTGGCAGCAGAGAGCACTGTGTCAGACTGGAGAGAATACACCACTTCCTGCAGGACATAAAGCAGCTGATAAGTACCGGAAGACTGTAAATTTTTAAATAGAAGTAAATTAGAGTTCCCCTCTAATATTGGCTGTGGTGTCACTGCAGGGAGTCTGAGCACCTGCTGCTGGTTCTTCCGCAGATCATCGCTGACCGCAGGATGTCCTGTGATCGCCCCTTCCAGCTTTGACTTGTTTCACATCAAATATTGCGACTCCCCTTTGTTATATTTTAGTTTCTCTTCCAGAACAGTTAATCCCTATAAATAATCCCTGTAAATATCCAGTATAGAAGAATGTTTGTGTTCCTGTATTGACATGAGCGGAGCGTCCTCGGGTGGTGAGTGCGGTTGCTGGTGACTGATCTTCACGTTGCACCACCGGGAGTTGTCACCCCCCCCCACACACACACACACACATTATATAGACGTCTGGCATAGTCACCTGCTTGTTTTTCCCTCTATAATAAATTGATGCAGTATATTTCTATTCTAGAGCTGCCCCTATAATAAACAGGAACTGTAGTAAAAGTGTTAATGCATAACCGCGATAGGTTACAAAGGATCATACAGTGTGCCGCGACTTATGCTCTAGTTACATCCAAAGCCTCCGAGATGAGCGCCCGGCCACTGAGCTAAGGGCCCATCATACATTACACAGCAGCTGGTACATAGACAATACATATACATGCTATACCGACATACAGTGCTAGATAATACAGCCATAAGTAACACTCCCCTACAGTATCCTAATAGTACTACCATATAGTGACCACCCGACATACAGTGCTAGATAATACAGCCATAAGTAACACTTCTCTACAGTATCCTAATAGTACTACCAGATAGTGACCACCCGACATACAGTGCTAAATAATACAGCCATAAGTAACACTCCACTACAGTATCATAATAGTACTACCAGATAGTTACCAACCGACATACAGTGTTAGATAATACGGCCATAAGTAACACTCCCCTACAGTATCCTAATAGTACTACCATATAGTGACCACCTGACATACAGTGCTAGATAATACAGCCATAAGTAACACTCCTCTACAGTATCCTAATAGTACTACCAGATAGTGACCACCCGACACAGTGCTAGATAATACAGCCATAAGTATCACTCCTCTACAGTATCCTAATAGTACTACCATATAGTGACCACCCGACATACAGTGCTAGATAATACAGCCATAAGTAACACTCCTCTACAGTATCCTAATAGTACTACCATATAGTGACCACCTGACATACAGTGCTAGATAATACAGCCATAAGTAACACTCCTCTACAGTATCCTAATAGTACTACCAGATAGTGACCACCCGACATACAGTGCTAGATAATACAGCCATAAGTAACACTCCTCTACAGTATCCTAATAGTACTACCAGATAGTGACCACCCGATATACAGTGCTAGATAATACGGCCATAAGTAACACTCCTCTACAGTATTCTAATAGTACTACCAGATAGTGACCACCCGACATACAGTGCTAGATAATACAGCCATAAGTAACACTCCTCTACAGTATGCTAATAGTGCTACCATATAGTGACCACCCGACATACAGTGCTAGATAATACAGCCATACGTAACACTCCTCTACAGTATCCTAATAGTACTACCATATAGTGACCACCTGATATACAGTGCTAGATAATACAGCCATAGGTAACACTCCTCTACAGTATCCTAATAGTACTACCAGATAGTGACCTCCCGACATACAGTGCTAGATAATACAGCCATAAGTAACACTCCTCTACAGTATCCTAATAGTACTACCATATAGTGACCACCTGATATACAGTGCTAGATAATACAGCCATAGGTAACACTCCTCTACAGTATCCTAATAGTACTACCATATAGTGACCACCCGATATTTTCATGATAAGTACCCAACTGAGGTTAAGGGGGTCTCTCCGCTCGCAATAATAGGGGTCCCCCCGTCTTATGGGACTGACTGTTGAAGCATTTGCAGCAATTGGGAAGTTGGCCTGTCCTTCTAGGTTACTCCTGTCATCCCCCCCCCCCATGGGCACACCCTGATGACTGTACCCTGGCTGATGCATTTCGGGGTGCCACTTAATGTTGGCGAGGTGCGAATAGAGCTGAGACACCGGGACTTGAGGTTGCGTTGCGAACTGGTAACTTTATTGAGCAGTAAAACTCCAGCAAGATGGAGGCAGAAAATCTTTACAGCAGTCACAGACGGTTACTGATGAGTTGTGTGGCAGATGAGTCTAGCGCCACCCTCTGGTTCTGTTCTGCAATAAAGGAAGATCACATCATTAATGTTGAGCTGCAGTTTACTATTGCAGGGTGCAGGTCTGAACAGAGATGTAATGTGATTGCCACACCGTACGGGTCCAGGCAGAGGCCCTTATGAGGTATCAGGTAACAGCTCTGGGGTCCTTGTGATACCTACCCCTGTGGGCTGAGAGTTCTCATAGAAGTGACTCCGTCAGACAGAGGGGAGGTGGCTGCTTAGACCTCTCAGTTTACGGGAACAAAAGTTGCCACACCTGGAGCCCTAAGTAGCCTTTGCAATACTAGCTCTGGATGTTACCAAACTCCGATTGCACCGGGCCACGAGGTCCATGAGGTCCAGCAAAGTGATCCTTACTCCTCCCCTTTACTAGAAACTTCTGTAGTGTTCTGGAATTTCTTACTTAAAGTGTACCTGTTTTTTCTTTTTTTGTGTGTGTGTGTGTGCAGAAATCAATAGAACAGGCGATTTTAAGAAACTTTGTAATTGGGTTTATTAGCCGAAAAATGCATTTTTATCAGGAAAAAGCAGTTTGAAGCTCTCCCCCCCCCCTGTCTTCATGGTTTTCAATGGAGAGGGGAGGGGTGGAGGGAGATGAGGCACCAAAACAGGACAACAAAGAGTTAATTTACAGCTACATCACACGGCTATCTCCTCTGAAGTCAGCACTGACCTCTCTGACCTCTGAATAACGGCTTTCATACAGTTCCCACTGTGTAATACTTTGTTCTCTGCTCTCTGCTGCCGACTAATCTCCCTCCTCCCCCCTACCCCCTCCATAGGTTACACAGGGCCCGACTGATATAAAAGAGTGGAGATTTTCTGATAATAAGCAGTGAATGAGAGAAAGGAGAGAGGGGGGGGGGGGGTGGCTGGGGAAAGACTTTGTGAATGCAGATAATGGCATATTTGCCTAATAAACCCAATTACAAAGTTTCTTAAAATCGCCTGGGCTATTGATTTCTGCAAAAAAAGTAGTCAGACTCAGGTTCTTCAGAAAAGTCATTAGCTTTCAGCCTGTGTAAGGATGTGCAGCCAATTGCTGATCGATAGGATCGGCCATGCAACTAATCGAGTCTTTGAAGACTCTATAAACGATCGCCGATCACCAAGATCACACAGCTTTGGGCCGTCCAATAGGGTCCTTACATACTAATCCCTTATATCTTTTCCAAGGGTCTGAAATATCCCGGAATTGTACACTTTGCCCCGGAAAAGCCTGGAGAAATATTCCTCCTCGATCTGAACGATGAAAAGCTCCGTCCGTACTCCCTGCGGATCAGTAAAGGGTTTGATTTGTCGACATTTAACCCTCATGGGATCAGCACCTACATTGATGAGAAGGGTAAGAACAACCCCTAGGGATAGAGTAGTAGCCTAAAACAATGCACTTTAGTAGCCTAAAACAATGCACTTTATATTTCCCTTTAGTACTAAACAAGTTGGGGTTCCTTAAAAGGGAACTCCAGCTAAATGTTTTTTACTTTCAAATCAACTGATGTCAGAAAGTGCCAGAGATTTAAAATTTACTTCTATTAAAAAAAAATCTCGAGTCGTCCAGTACTTATCATCTGCTGTATGTCATAGACATAGATATGTAGGACATACTGCAGCTGATAAGTACTGGGAGACTTGGATTTTTTAACATGAGTAAATTACAAATCTCTGGCACTTTCTGACACCAGTTCATTTGCTGGCTTTCCCCTTTAATGATTTCAGCTCTGAAGCCTGCAGAAGTGTGTTTGCAGTCTTATGTAGATTTCTTCTATATATAAACTGGAGTGTGCGCTGGGTCTGATGTCATGTTTGGCCTCTGTCTCACCTCCTCATAGTTGCGGGACGTGTCTAACCGGTTCCTTACAGCGGAATCTTCTATAGATAAGAGGAATAAAGTGTGAGGGAATGTGTAACCGCAGGTGTTGTGTACATTACCTCCCGCTCATGGCCTTGGCCTTGGATCTCATGTATCTGTGCCAAGGTGCTGACCGCTTCTTAAAGAAACACTAAACCAAATGTTGTGCAGTTAAAGTGAATGTTGCTGGATAGACATCCATGAGAGAATTCAGAATATAGCTTTGTTACCCGTGTCTATGTTTTTATTTTTAAAAGAAAAAAAAAAACACTTTATTTTTACGAAGTGTCGAAGAGGCGGAGCTTATTTTTCCCTGGGCCCTATCACAGCTATGCCTCACTGTGCTCAATGCACACTGTTTGTTGCTGATAATGCAGGGGGCCGGCATACAGCGCAGTGGGGGCGTAGCAGTGCTAAGGCTCAGGGAACGATAGGCTCCGCCTCTTTGACACTTCACATAAAAAAATGTGTATCTTTTCAGAAAATAAAAAGACAGACACAGGTAATAAATACATGTCCTGAATGTTCTCATTTACGTCTATCCACCAGTGTCACCAGCTCAGTACGCATTCAAGGGGTCAGAGATTCCCTTTAAATATAATCTGCTCTTCCCTATTGGCTTTTCTTCCATTAAGACAGATTGGAAGGGATTATCCAGTATTAGAAAAACAGCGCCACTCTGCACCTCAGTCTGTGAGTGTTATTGCAGCTCAGTGCCATAAATATTACCGCCATACAGTATGCACATGATCCCTAGACCCCTCCAACATACAGCAGCCCGTAGCTCAGCTTCCTGGACATCTGGGACTTGGAGAGATTTGCCCTTTCATTCTGTATTTTATGATGTTATTATCTTCGTCTTCCTCTTTGCAGATGACTCGGTCTATCTCTTTGTGGTCAATCATCCTTGGTACAAGTCTGCGGTGGAAATATTCAAGTTTGCAGAGGAGGAAAATGTCCTTGTGCATCTGAAGACCATCAAACACTCGGCGCTGTACAAGTATGAGAAAGAGATGAGGAGCCCCCCTGCAGTACTATCCAGAGGGGAGACTGTTACAAAGAGCGTCTCTTACTCTGGAGGACCCAGAATGTCCATACCTTACATTGATTGTAGTAGGAACGGTGTAATACTGCACATTGCCCTGCGGTGGCACTGCAATGTAAATGAACACTTGTTGTGAAATCATCCCCCAGCAGAGTGAAGCCCTGCTCAGAGCACTTCACTAACACTATGTCATGGTATGGCAGAGATGTGTAGGTGATATATTGTGCTGCGATTGGCCAGAGAAGTAAAGGAAATGGAGCTCTGTACGTGTACACCTATAAACCTGTCGAGTTCTGGTCCTGTCCCTGATATGTAGAATATGAAAAGTAGCTATTCACCCTAGACTTACCAGTTTAGTTGCAATAATAATAATGAAAACGTTCTGTAAACCCCTCTTCTCTGTTCCTCTCCCAACGTGTTTCACTGTGTCACGGTGTCTTCAGGGGTAAACAGGGCAGTGACACATGAGATGCCATTATTGAAAGTTTTAAAATTTCACTGCATGACATCATTGATGAGGGCAAACTGGCCAATGCAGTGGCCGTTCTAGGATTATACCCAATCACTATACTGCCCACCTCTCAATTGGCAAAAAAAAAATCATCCAATCACAAATGATCTTACAGTGATTCAGGATATCAGTCAGGCCCATGCCAGTGTCTGGTTTTTGGCACCAATTTCTGTGTGGGAATGGCCATACGTCTTGGAAAATGCCGGAAGGTTTGGTTTCTATCTGTCTTTGCCCCTAAAGACTGCATAATAAAGTGAAACATGTTGGGTGCTTTGTTTAAAGGGGTACTCCGGTGAAAATCTTTTTCTTTCAAATCAACTGGTTTTAGAAAGTTAAAGAGATTTACTTCTATTTAAAAATTTCAAGCCTTCCATTACTTATCAGCTGCCGTATGCCCTGCAGGAAGTGGTATATTCTCTCCAGTCTGACAAAGTGCTCTCTGCTGCCACCTCTGTCCATGTCAGGAACTGTCCAGAGCAGGAGAGGTTTTCTATGGGGATTTGCTACTGCTCTGGACAGTTCCTGACATGGACAGAGGTGGCAGCCGAGAGCACTGTGTCAGACTGGAGAGAATACACCACTTCCTGCAAGACATACAGTGGCTGATAAGTACTGGAAGACTGAAGATTTTTAAAAAGAATTAATGATAAATCTATATAACTTTTTTTCACTGGAGTTCCCCTTTATGGTTAAAATGTTTTTAATAAAGGTTTTCTTACCATAGTACAACATACAGCATATATAACAAGACATGCAACTGAGACAGGCGTAGATGGGAACATAACATGGCTATCGTGAGTCTACAGGGAGCATACTATGCAGCTCTCCTATGCGGACCAGCAGAACACAGTTCAGATTATGGGAATAAAAAGGATCACGTCAATTAGTGACCACTACACAATCCGTACTCTAAGATGGAGTTCCCCTTTAATGTTCCTTAATTATACAGCAATGTGTTGGCTGTACAGTATCTATAGGCACACGTGTATAAACCCTTCAATAGTAGAATGTTTGTGCACTCCTATATTATCCCATATTATCAATTGTAGAGGTGAAATTTGATGTTGAGGGTTTATGTGCCCAAAAAAATAAATAAATAAAAAATCTGCATTTTGGCCTTAAAACTGTGACCCAATTCGCCGTACATACATGTGAACTTTGCCCGACGGGTTTTTGTCTTGCAGTGTCAATGACGTTGTTGCTGTCGGCCCTGAGAGCTTTTATGCCACCAATGATTATTACTTCACTGACTTCATCATGAGATACGTAGAACTGTTCTTGGGATTAAGGTGGACAAACGTGGTGTATTACAGTCCGGGGGAGGTCCGAGAGGTTGCCAGTGGATTCTACAGCGCCAATGGCCTCGCCATGTCCAGTGACAAAAGGTATCTCATCTTCATTATAGATCTGCCATTTGTTTAAAGGGGTTGTTCACAAAAAATCTCCAGTCTTCCAGTACCTATCAGCTGCTGTATGTCCTGCAGGAAGTGTTGTATTCTCTCTAGTCTGACACAGTGCTCTCTGCTGCCACCTCTGTCCAAGTAAGAAAGTGTCCAGAGCAGGAGAGGTTTTCTATGGGGATTTGCTGCTGCTCTGGACATTTCCTGACATGGACAGAGGTGGCAGCAGAGAGCACTGTGTCAGATTGGAGAGAATACACCACCTCTTGCAGGACATACAGCAGCTGGTAAGCACTGGAAGACTGAAGATATTTTTAGTAGAAGTGAATTACAAATCTTTGGCACTAGTTGAGTTAAAAGAAATAAAAATTGTTGGTGAACAACCCCTTTAATGTAAAGCCCATATATTTCCAGTTAAAGGGAACCTGCACAGAGCCCGCCCGACCCCCCGGTGCAGCCCTCGGATACTTAATGTTTCCGATGAGTCCCGTTCCTGGAGCCGGTCCCGTGCGCGAGCGCCGCTGAGATGAGTCCGACGCCCATAGAGAGTCAATGGAGCGGTCATTCTCTATGGGCATCGGACTCATCTTTGGCTTCGGGCGCTGATATCTTCGTCCCAGGACCGGCTAAAGGAACGGGACTGGTCGGAAAGAGTAAGTATCCGGGGGCTGCACCGGGGGTCGGGCGGGCTCTGTGCCCACCTCCCCGGTGACAGGTTCCCTTTAAGCAGCTAATGGTTCTACTTGTCTCCTTGTAGGTTTGTCTATGTCGCTGATGTCACTGGTCACACGGTTAATGTTTTTGAAAAACATGCAAACTGGTCCCTGTCACCAGTAAAGGTAACGCTGGGCATAGTGGGGTCTTATACCTGACTCGACACTGAACCTCGAAGTTCAATAGTCCATCTGCAGCAGCCCCCCCCCCCCCCCCCCCCCCCTTGTTTTGTCTGCTGTTTTTATCTGTTTCTTGCAGCTGTGGTTTTCTGTTTCTTTTTTCCCTCCCCTAAAACCCCTCTAATATTGGACCCTCCCCCTCCCCCGTAGGGTTATATAATTCCATAGTAGGGATCCATTACTCTTTCTATACCAGGTGGTGCAGTTGGAGACCCTCCTGGATAACCTCTCCGTGGACCCCGTGACAGGAGATCTGTGGACTGGAGCTCATCCAAATGGCTTTAAGGTGGTCAACTACAACACCAAAGACACTCCCGGGTCAGAGGTCAGTCCATTAATTATAACCGTGTAATATACTCGTTATAATAAGTATAATAGGATTCTAATGACTTCATACACCTGAATGTTAGTATAAGAAGAGGAATAGGAAAGAAAGAGTACATTCTGCCATCTGCTTAGTTGTTTCAATGTTTAGAAACGTCTGGTGTAAAACAGTAAATAGAAGAAAGAGAGGAGGGGGGTGGAGCTGCAGTTTCTCATGCTGTGATAGGGGGGGGGGAGACATCTGTTTGGCCCAGAGCAAAGATCATACAGTAAATGCAAACTAAATATTTAGTTAACCGCCCCCTATACCAGCAGTCTGGTATACCAGCAGTCATGACCGCCCCCTATACCAGCAGTCTGGTCGGCCCCCTATACCAGCAGTCTGGTCGGCCCCCTATACCAGCAGTCTGGACGGCCCCCTATACCAGCAGTCTGGACGGCCCCCTATACCAGCAGTCTGGTCGGCCCCCTATACCAGTAGTCAGGATGACCCCTATACCAGCAGTCTGGACGGCCCCCTATACCAGCAGTCTGGACGGCCCCCTATACCAGCAGTCTGGACGGCCCCCTATACCAGCAGTCTGGACCGCCCCCTATACCAGCAGTCTGGACGGCCCCCTATACCAGCAGTCTGGACGGCCCCCTATACCAGCAGTCTGGTCGGCCCCCTATACCAGTAGTCAGGATGACCCCTATACCAGCAGTCTGGACGGCCCCCTATACCAGCAGTCTGGACGGCCCCCTATACCAGCAGTCTGGACGGCCCCCTATACCAGCAGTCTGGACGGCCCCCTATACCAGCAGTCTGGACGGCCCCCTATACCAGCAGTCTGGACCGCCCCCTATACCAGCAGTCTGGACCGCCCCCTATACCAGCAGTCTGGACCGCCCCCTATACCAGCAGTCTGTACCCCCCCCCCCCTATACCAGCAGTCTGGACCGCCCCCTATACCAGTAGTCAGGATGACCCCTATAATAGCAGTCTGGACTGCCCCCTATACCAGTAGTCAGGATGACCCCTATACCAGCAGTCTGGACGGCCCCCTATACCAGTAGTCAGGATGACCCCTATACCAGCAGTCTGGACCGCCCCCTATACCAGTAGTCAGGATGACCCCTATACCAGCAGTTGGCTCTCCTGGTTTCTTGATAAAGACACTAGAGAGAAGCAGTGAGAATGTGTCAAAGCTCAGTGGTCTACTGGGGTTCCACAAGTCCTGGAAAGTCCTTGGATTTCCAGTTAAGCAACCACCTAAAAATAAGACAGTGTCTTTTTTTTTGCCACCTGGGTGGGGCTTCACGGGTGCAGCACTACTTATCCCCGCCCACATTGGGTCTGTATGCCCTACCCCTCTGTAACATCATCTTTTACGCCCACCCCTCATCGACCATTGGAATAGCCCAACCTAGAGGGGTGGGGGCCTAAACCTCTAGGCCGGCCCACTCCAATGGACACCAAGGGGGGACGTCATGGAGGGGCGGGGCCTACAGAGCTGATGATGGTGGTGCTAAGTGGCGCTTCACGCGGGAAGCCCCACCCAGATGGCACAATTTACCTATAGCCTCTCTGGTGTCCTGGTATCTGCGAAGTCCATCAGAGAAGCTATAGTCTAACGTTTCCCCATTTCATCCGCTTAACTACATTCTGTGCTTTTAACCCTTTTTTCCCTTACAGGTGGTCCGCATACAGAACATTCACTCGGACACCCCCACAGTGACCACAGTATATGCCAACGATGGCTCCGTCCTACAAGCGTCCACCTGCGCCGTCGTCTATGAGAACAAACTCCTCGTGGGTACAATATTCCACAAAGCCCTGTACTGTGAGCTGGAATAAAGGACGTGATGCCAGAATGTCGCCCCCTGGAGGCTGGAGGGCTTCATTTGTGTAATTTAGCAAATTTTTAAAGTGATGGATTTTGGCAAATGTGGAATCAGGAACTGGCAGCACTTACCAAACCCCACTACCATAGCGCCCATAGAGGTGTGAAGATTTATTGGGTATTGAAGGGGTTGTCCAGGACAAAAGCATCTCCCAGAAACAGTGCTGCACCTGTGAATGGGTTGTCTGGTAAAGCATCTATTCAATTGAATGGAGCTGAACTGCAATGCCACACACAACCTGTGGACAAGGGTGGCGCTGTTTTCAGAAGAAAGCATAAATTGTTTCCAATCTTAAAAACCCCTTTAAGCAGTAACTCCTACTGAATCCTAGCTATGGCTGTGAAGCCCTATTACCCCAGAATAAACACCCAATTACAATCTTACTTTGGGATATTTGAGACAAAACAGTAATTAATATAGCATGCAGGTGTAGAATGCATCATATGTCCTCAATCTCTGACAGGATATCATTGTTGGGGTGATGATATAACTAGTGTGGACACATCACTTTGTAAAATAATGTCAAAACTTGGAGAATTCCTTTAAGGGCATGCTTAATAATGTTTTGCACTACATAGTTCTTCCACTAGCTGGAGCTATAGAGTATTATGCTGCATGTACCTGGATGAATGTGGTTTGTGCTTTACACATTCCCTGTAACGGCACCCCCTGTGGTCAGATGGGGTACTGCAAGCAAAAATGATCAATCGCCATGTAAAAGATGATAGAATGCCAAAGGGTTATGAGAAATATGGCGCATTGTATTTTATTGTGTTCTGCCTCTGTTTTGGCTAGGTTACTATTAGATTTTTTTATGTTGTGACGGCGCTGGTGTTTAATGGGACAGATCTGTCAATCCTGTCAGAGGGTTAGGGAATTTTTGATTGAATCTTACAGTGTTGCTTGAAAGTGTTTGAACCCTTCAAAATTTTCTATATTTCTGCATAAATTTTACCTAAAATTGTGTTACAAGCAGTGGCGCAGCGTCGGGGAGTCCTTGCACATCGCCAATCACGACTGTACAGGAGCAGGGAGCAGGGAGTCCAGGGGTTAACAGGTGTTAGAAGGTGATATATTGATAGAACCCGGATCTATAAAAGTTCTTGTAACTTCTTTCCCACATACAGTATACTAATGTTATTTATCATCAGGATACAGTGGAGAGCAGGGCCGGCCCTGATGGGCAGCGTAGGAGGAGACAGCTGTCTGGCTGCATCTGGGCCCGGACACGGCGGCTTGTGGATCAGTCACCTGTTATACCCGGTTCTGTAGAATCAGTGTCTGATGGCAGCAATATACTATATATACAATACTATAAGACCCAAACCTGGACACCTCGCTTCTATTATTCCTGCTATATGGATTTTACACCTGAGCTATAATTCACAACATGCGGAATCCTATTGAAAACAATGGCAAGTGGAATCCACAGGAAATCAGCTGAAACATAGACACGAGGCCATACAGCTTATTTGACTAATTATTGTTTGTTTGTTTTTTATAAATACTTTAGGGGTCCTACAAATCAGTGGCCATCTCTCTGTGTTTTGGACAATTTTTGCTTTTGTAGCTTATAAAAATGTGATTTTATTTTTTGTAAATTGACCAAAAATAAATGACTTTTAATATTGTGGATTTAGTCTTGTCAGGGACCAAGAAACTGATTTCTTCTTTTATGCAGCATGCAGGAGGAAAGGACTACCTCTGAGGATCACGTTGTACATGCCAGGGATACACTCTACAAGACACAGGGCAGTATACCTGAGCATGGTACTGACCTCAGTAGGACAAAGCTGCCACTTGCCTACGTATCCTACTGTAACGCACGGCTCTTCTGAAAAGTTTTGTGAAGTCTGCTTCACCCAGAGAAGGGACCTGGGACCTCGTACTACCCTAATAGGACGAGTATCCCAACACTGTAGGGCATTAGGCGGTCAGATCTAAGTTATCTATATGTGAGTACGAGTACCTTCTTCTCTTCTACCATGCTGTTCCGGCAGAGTACACCGCTACATTGGACAGAGCCCTCAAGACTCTCCTCTACTCTCACTTCTACCGTTACTACTTCTACAACCTCCTGCCCTGCGCCTGCAATTACTGAAGCCTTATTGTTGTATTGCACTGATTTTTTTTTTTTTACTCCCTTTTATGGGATTTTCAAGAAAGAACAAATACAGGAAATGTATTGAGTAAAGCACTGAAGAATTTAAGTAACTTTACTCTGTCTATAATTCTGCACCTACACACCAGGTTACACCTGGTTTATCCAAATCTGCAGAAGCAGTGACTGTCTGACCGGGGGTGGGTACCAACGCCACTCCAGGCTACCGTGACAAGTGCCCAAGTGACCCTACACCCACCTAGCAGCCACAGCACGGCCAAAGCTACCCCAGCAGATGGCGCCCCGACTGTTTTGCCGCACAAGCATGTCAGAGATTTTCATACACTGATCCTGTCCCCTGAGGGAGGGGTAGCTCCGTCTGTGATCCTGTCCCATGTGGGAGAGGTAGCTTGGTCGATGATCCTGTCCCATGTGGGAGGGGTAGCTCCATCTGTGATCCTGTCCCCTGAGGAAGGGGTAGCTTGGTCGGTGATCCTGTCCCCTGAGGGAGGGGTAGCTGGGTCGGTGATCCTGTCCCTTGAGGGAGGTGTAGCTGGGTCTGTGGTCCTGTCCCCTGAGGCAGGGGACGCTGGGTCTGTGATCCCGACCCCTGAGGGAGCGGTAGCTGGGTCGGTGATTCAGTCCCCTGAGGGAAGGGTAGCTTGGTCGGTGATCCTGTCCCTTGAGGGAGGGGTAGCTCCGTCTGTGATCCTGTCACCTGAGGGAGGGGTAGCTGGATATGTGATCCTGTCCCCTGAGGCAGGGGTAGCTGGGTCTGTGATCCTGTCCCCTGAGGCAGGGGTAGCTGGGTCTGTGATCCTGTCCTCTGAGGGAGGGGTAGCTCAGTCTGTGATCCTGTCCCCTGAGGGAGGGGTAGCTGGGTCGGTGATCCTGTCCCCTGAGGGAGGGGTAGCTCCGTCTGTGATCCTGTCCCCTGAGGGAGGGGTAGCTGGGTCGGTGATCCTGTCCCCTGAGGGAGGGGTAGCTGGGTCTGTGATCCTGTCCCCTGAGGGAGGGGTAGCTGGGTCGGTGATCCTGTCCTCTGAGGGAGGGGTAGCTGGGTCTCTGATCCTGTCCCCTGAGGGAGGGGTAGCTGGGTCAGTGATCCTGTCCCCTGAGGGAGGGGTAGCTGGGTCAGTGATCCTGTCCCCTGAGGGAGGGGTAGCTGGGTCAGTTATCCTGTCCCCTGAGGGAGGGGTAGCTGGGTCAGTGATCCTGTCCCCTGAGGGAGGGGTAGCTGGGTCAGTGATCCTGTCCCCTGAGGGAGGGGTAGCTGGGTCTGTGATCCTGTCCCCTGAGGGAGGGGTAGCTGGGTCTGTGATCCTGTCCCCTGAGGGAGGGGTAGCTGGGTCTGTGATCCTGTCCCCTGAGGGAGGGGTAGCTGGGTCTGTGATCCTGTCCCCTGAGGGAGGGGTAGCTGGGTCAGTGATCCTGTCCCCTGAGGGAGGGGTAGCTGGGTCTGTGATCCTGTCCCCTGAGGGAGGGGTAGCTGGGTCTGTGATCCTGTCCCCTGAGGGAGGGGTAGCTGGGTCTGTGATCCTGTCGCCTGAGGGAGGGGTAGCTGGGTCTGTGATCCTGTCCCCTGAGGGAGGGGTAGCTGGGTCGGTGATCCTGTCGCCTGAGGGAGGGGTAGCTGGGTCTGTGATCCTGTCCCCTGAGGGAGGGGTAGCTGGGTCGGTGATCCTGTCCCCTGAGGGAGGGGTAGCTGGGTCAGTGATCCTGTCCCCTGAAGGAGGGGTAGCTGGGTCGTTGATCCTGTCCCCTGAGGGAGGGGTAGCTGGGTCAGTGATCCTGTCCCCTGAGGGAGGGGTAGCTGGGTCAGTGATCCTGTCCCCTGAGGGAGGGGTAGCTGGGTCTGTGATCCTGTCCCCTGAGGGAGGGGTAGCTCTGTCTGTGATCCTGTCCCCTGAGGGAGGGGTAGCTGGGTCTGTGATCCTGTCCCCTGAGGGAGGGGTAGCTCCGTCTGTGATCCTGTCCCCTGAGGGAGGGGTAGCTGGGTCGGTGATCCTGTCCCCTGAGGGAGGGGTAGCTCAGTCTGTGATCCTGTCCCCTGAGGGAGGGGTAGCTCCGTCTGTGATCCTGTCCCCTGAGGGAGGGGTAGCTCAGTCAGTGATCCTGTCCCCTGACAAGCTGTACTCTCCATCACACTTTGTATTGCCTCCTCTTTGTAATTTCTCCTCCCTGCAAAACAAGTTTCAGAACAAGATTTCACATGTAGGATTATAAGAAATTGTATATGAGGATTTCTCTCCCTGACTCCGTCCATTGTGTCATGTGAATGGGGTGTGATCACTGATTATAGACGGGAATAAAAGGCTCCGCTTCTGGTGACACCTGTCAGGATGTGTAGGGTATTAGGGATTAGACCCCGGCCCTACTGGCACGTATTATTCAATTATAGTGGCTATACACTATACAGAGCAGCACATATATACAGAGCAGCACATGTACAGATAGCAGAACATATACATAACATTACATATATGTAGCAGAACATGTACATAGCAGCACATAAACAGAGCAGAACATGTACAGAGCAGCCCATATATGTAGCAGAACATATATACACAGCAGAACATCTACATAACAGAACATACATACACAGTGGAACATATACAGAGCAGAACATATACGGTGCAGAACATATACAGAGCAGAACATATATGTGCAGAACATATACAGAGCAGCACATATACGGTGCAGAACATATACAGAGCAGCACATATATGGTGCAGAACATATACAGAGCAGCACATATACGGTGCAGAACATATACAGAGCAGAACATATACGGTGCAGAACATATACAGAGCAGCACATATGGTGCAGAACATATACAGAGCAGCACATATACGGTGCAGAACATATACAGAGCAGCACATATATGGTGCAGAACATATACGGGGCAGAACATATACAGAGCAGAACATATACGGTGCAGAACATATACAGAGCAGCACATATATGGTGCAGAACATATACGGGGCAGAACATATACAGAGCAGAACATATACGGTGCAGAACATATACAGAGCAGAACATATACGGTGCAGAACATTTTAATTTTATTTATTTAGTTAGAATGTGAAAAACAAAACTATTTAAAAAAGTCACTGCTGCTACTATGAACATACTGGGGATAAAGTGCTACCCGGTTGAGAAAGGGGGCGTTTAGAAAGCTCAAGACAGGCTCCTCTGCCGGGCATCTCCTGACCTCTGCCGGGCATCTCCTGACCTCTGCCGGGCATCTCCTGACCTCTGCCAGGGATCTCCTGACCTCTGTTGGGGACCTCCTGACCTCAGCCTGGCATCTCCTGACCTGTACCTGGGATCTCCTGACCTCTGCCTGGCATCTCCTGACCTCTGCCAGGGATCTCCTGACCTCTGCCAGGGATCTCCTGACCTCTGCCAGGCATCTCCTGACCTCTGCCAGGCATCTCCTGACCTCTGCCAGGGATCTCCTGACCTCTGCCAGGGATCTCCTGACCTCTGCCAGGGATCTCCTGACCTCTGCCAGGGATCTCCTGACCTCTGCCTGGGATCTCCTGACCTCTGCCTGGGATCTCCTGACCTCTGTTGGGGATCTCCTGACCTGTACCTGGGATCTCCTGACCTCTGCCTGGCATCTCCTGACCTCTACCTGGGATCTCCTGACCTCTGCCTGGGATCTCCTGACCTCTGCCTGGGATCTCCTGACCTCTGCCTGGGATCTCATGACCTCTGCTAGGGATTCCCTGACTGTTAGAGAAGATACTGGTCGAGAAGATACACCAGACCTTGGAGTGTTACTTCGTGACGCCAGTGCCGGTTGGGCACACAGGTATGGTGGCACGCATGGGCGTAGCTACCATAGAGGCAGGGTAGGCAGTTGCTATGGGGCCCGTGCAGGAGAGGGGCCCAGAGGAGAAGGTAAGAGCGCGTGTCCTTCTGCTTAACCACTTATGTACTGCAGAGTGTAAGTGACCCAATGTTTACTTACATGCTGCAACACCAAAAAATGGTTAACAAGCAGAAGACAGAGATCTCTGTTTCACTGCTCTGATAACTCCTGACCTCTGTTCTCCAGCTGGCAATCAAGTGGGAAAGGAAAATGTGCAGAGCTCCTTGCAGAGGTTATCAGTACACCAGCAGTAAAGCATATATATATATATATATATATATATATATATACTGTATACACACACACACACACACACACACACAGTGCTTTGTGTTGTGCTTAGGGGAGGAGGGCCCCTTAAATTTTTTTGCTATTGGGCCCCATGAATCCTAGCTACGCCCCTGGTGGCCTGCTTTTATTTTATGAGGCCGGTTACACCTTGTTCCCCTATGGACAGTGTCCTGCCGGGCTGTTACGGGGTCCCTTGGGATAGTGTAATTATGGATGGGCAGAGTGGTGTAGTGACCCTCCCGGACTATAGGACCCGCCAACCACAGAAAGGGGAAGTGTCCCAAGGTTGCGGTGTGTGCTGTGTCGGTGTGAGGTGAAGGATCACAGAGTCTCCTTACCATAAATAAGCTGATCTTTACTAGAAAAGTATGTGTGTGCAGCAGATTACACAATCATGATGTTTCTCTTAATAAAGCACTTGGTAACACTTGTGGAAAAAGACTTGACAATATAGCAAAATAATCTAGTGTAGAGTACAGTCGGGCCGACAGAGCAGCGTGCTGAGTGATGCAAAGAAGCAGAGTAGCAGAGAGGAGGATGTCGTGAGAGTTTCAACCCAAGTAGTACTAATAACCCAACCCAAGTAGCTCTGCCGAGATGTTGGAGAAAGAAGTAGAAGAATACTTAGAAGAAGAAGAACACTTGTGCCCGTGCATTGACCTTTTGTTAGTCTTTACACCACCTTATGCCCACTAGATTTGGCTGAACTGTCCTAGGGGGTGACACAAGCCCCAGACCTTGTTACCTGAGAATGCTGTGGGTTCCCTGCTGACAACCGCGCTGCGAGATAGAGTTCCTAGGCTTACTGCAACTTTTCTCTATCCGGATCAGTTCCTAGCTTACTGATGTCTGTGGATACTGTCCTGCTCTGTGACACTCCCAGTAGTGGATTATAATAGGGGCGTTTTGGGCGGCAGCCCGGGGCCCTGAGCTCCTGGGGGGCCCATGACCACCCAAAAAGACTTATTCTTTCAATGGTGTACTGTCTCCTGGCTACACGACCGCCATGATTTGCAAAAAATCACAGTTTTTTATGGCAATTTTGCACAAATCAGGACATCATGACATTATCTGTCCTGTACTATGAACGCCAGACTAGTGCTGCCATAGTTACAGTGGGGTGGGGGGGCCCAGGCTTGGTGAACAGCCCAGGGCCTATGGTAAAGTTAATCCGCCCCTGGACACTCCTAATCAACGGCATACTGTTGTGTAGCATTACTGAGAAGAAAACTGTTAGGCGTGACCTGTCTGACGTTCTACCCATACGGGGCTCTGACTAAGACTGACTTGAGGGCCAGGGCCCAGAAAGGACCACTGTAGAGAGCTATCTAGCTTGCGCCCTTCCTCTACAATGTCCAACATGAAAGACCCATGCACTTCCTCTACCCATGTGACTTCCTTCCCCAGCGTGATTAACTTGCGCTGTGAGTGGGTGAAGAGTGCAAATAGAAGAAGTAAAGAAAGAGCTGATAGGAGAGAAGAACAGATTCCATGTGACATACAAAAAAACAACAACCCTTTATACACTTCAGCTGTGCAACATCTGAACAAACATATGTAATACAGCGCCATCTAGTGGCAAAACTGTATCACTACTTTCATCACCACACAAGTACAATAAGTACAGACTTTTACGAAGGGTGTATGTAACAGTAACACCCGTGGTAGGACACCACATATAACTTTCTGACACCAGTTGAATTAAAAACATTTTTTTCCCTGAAGTCCCCGTTTAATTATTATGTTTTACTTATCCATAAATCCTTATGACAATCATGTATAAGTAGTTGTAGGGTGGAAATATTGATACGTATGCTCTGTGGGCAGCATGGTGGCTCAGTGGTGGGCAGCATATGCTCTGTGGGCAGCATGGTGGTCCTGGGTTCAAATCCCACCAAGGGCAACATCTGCAAAGAGTTTGTATGTTCCCTCTGTGTTTGGGTGGGTTTCCTCCTGAAACATACAGATAGGCAAATTTAGATTGTGAGCCCAAAAGGGAACTATGTAAAGTGCTGCGGAATCAGTTGGTTCTTTACAAACGCATTCTGCTGTGTCATAGAGGCAGAGCATGTGACTACAATGGGGACAATAAATAGTATAATAAGCAGTAATATATGGAGTACACGGAGTCCGCCTTGGTGTGATAGCAGAGGATACAGGTATACAGTAACAGAAGGACACAGCCGCTTACACAACCCTCAGTGCTGGGAGCCTGTGCTGCTGTGATCACAGACCTCACCCTCATCATCAGGACAGCAGGGACATCACCGCAGACATGGGGGCTCTGGGCAGGGTGACCCTCCTGGTGGTTTTCCTGGCCGTCCTGGGGGAAAGGCTCATGAGTTTCTGGTAAGGGTCTTGTTCTCGCTCTTCTGCACTAACCTTGATTTGTAGGTTCCTGGGATTCTATAGTAGTGAACTTTCTCCTGGATTCCAGCACAGAGAAGCGCCGGTCGCTGTAATCTGAGCTCCTCTTATATACATAACAGGACAGTATATGGGGTTCTGGATATCCCCCATGTGTCCTCCCTACTTTTAGGGTAATAATAATTCTTACATCATGATGAGAAGCTGATATATGTTCCTCCTTGTGAAGCCATCACTTCTTTAATACAAGATAAAACATAGGGGACATTTACTAAGGAGCCTAATGTGTGCGACTCTTCTAATGGGGAGTGGTGAATATTCTATTCCTATATCTGATTTATTATTTATTATTATTATTTATTAATATGTAGCACTGCCATAGTGAATGTATCTAAGTAAAAAGTTGCCAAATTGCAAAAACTGCACAAGCATATTCACCTGGTAATGACCAGACCTAGGACTGCACCTGTTTGTGAGATTTTTTTTTAAAAAAAATTGCAAATGATAAATACGGCGTTAATCCCAGATTATGTGAAATTTTGGGTAAATGCTCAAAACAGGCAGAATTAAAAAAAAAATTGCATGTAAAAAATATTAACCTGTCACATACTGGTTCATAAACAGAACTGGGGTGAAAAATCCAATTATTCACCTAATAAATTGGCACAAAGCCCTTGATAAATGTCCCCTATGGAGCTTTAGCGGCAGCAGACTGGCATTGAGTGCTATTACATTATATATCATCAGTGATTCCCCCCATAGTGATCCATCGAGGGTATAAATACCGGGTATAGACTGTAGCCCAAAAATGTAAACTGTACAAATAGCTATAGCATGAGATAAAGCGGTCACCAGTCAGAACTCCCCACTGCCAGAGCCGCTCGCTCCATAGTGTGCACTGACAGGGTACTTTGTACGAAAATATACGTTGCCTTGCCTTCCATGGGATCCCGGCCGGAGCGTATACTTATGTGTAAACGCTCCGGCCGGGATCCCATAGAAGGCAAGGCAATGAATTTTTTCGTACAAAGTACGTCCGTTGTTGCCGATTGCAACAACGACCGTACTTTTACGAAAATATATGTTGAGTGAACATAGCCTCATACAGTATAAGGACATGATAGAAGATTGTGTAATAATAATAACCTTTATAATACAGGTGACTATTGCATTGGCTTTTGATGCAGCAGACTGGCATTGAGTGCTAGAAGTTATTACTTTACTATCAGTAATTTTCCATTGCAGATTCACCCGATACGGCTCCATTTATGATTTTTTTCTTTTTTTTTGCAGCAATAGAGCCTTGATTTTCAATGAGGTGGAGCCTGTCGACCTCCCGGGCTGTCAGCTCCTGAAGGGGATAGGTACGTTGTTATATGGGAATACTATCTATCTATGTATTTATTATGTGTGTTATATATGAGCTCCTATAATGCAGGTAGTTTTTCCTACATGAGATCCCACTGCAGCGTCCGATACAAAGACTACAGGCCCCAACCTACAAACCACCAGCTCAGGCTTTATACAAGGAATGCTGGCAGATTCCAGCCGTCAGAATTGTGATTGCAGCTCTGGAGTATAAAAGCTCCTTAATCCTCATGTTTTATTCTGCTCCATCACAGAGGCCGGTTCTGAGGATATCGATGTTCTTCCTAATGGTTTGGCCTTTATAAGTACAGTGAGTATTTACCTCTGTTACTGTTACTAGAGACAGACTAAGCCTGTTAGGTCGTGAGCTGCAAATCGAGTGTTAGTTAGACCCCTAGTGGCTGAAGCTTTAGACACATTTTTATTAAATTTTTTTAAAGACAATAAACTAATGATTTTATGATGATCACTCCGGCTATCTGTGGCATATCCATAACTCCCCGACCATCCAGACCTCGTGGGTAGAAATCTGCATCCAAATATGCCCCAAAGTGGGCATTTTTAGGAGGTTTTGGCAGAATTCCCGGGTGGATTAGAAGTGGAGGCTAAAAGGTTCCCCCAAATGGAAATTCAGATTGTGGCTGTACATATATAATAATAAGGGAATATAAGCACCTGCTGAATAGGTTTTATATCTCCCTCAGTACCCCCTCCCCCGCTCATGGGTACAAAGTAAGGATGGTCCGAACCTGCTGAGGTTCGGGTTCGTATATGAACCCGAACTCTCTGCATCAGATTCCCGCTGTCTGCCCGCTCCGTGCAGCGGGTGGATATAGCGGGAGGACCGCCTGGAAAACTGGGATACAGCCTATGGCTATGGCCTCTCCATGGCGTGTAATACGTCTATGCGCTGGGCATGCAAGATCCGTCTTATACCTGCAAAAATAATTGCACCACCTGGGTGGGATAGGTGGAGTGCACTCAAGCCTGGGCGGCTTTTTGCTGCTCAGTTCCATTAAAGTGAATGGAGCTTAATTGCAAACCGCACCTGAACTGGAGACAAGAGTCGTGTTGTCTCTAAAAGAAAGTGGCCATGTTTTTGTAGCACTGGATAAACCCTTTAAAGGCTTCAGTGCAATACAGTTAGCGGCAATACACACCTAGGCAGGTGCAGGTGACAATAGTGCTTGAGGTAGTGACTTGGAAAGACAATAAGTAGAAGAAGTGCAACTTGACCTGAGTGAGAAATAGTGAGTGAGTTTAGATGAAGTGTAGCCGGTCTAGGGACCATTTGTGTGTGTGTGTGGGGGGGGGGGGGGGGGCTTGTCTAATGGAGCAATGCACTCTGCCGGGATTATCTTGAGAATAGCATTTGGTGTTGAAGAAGAGAATACTCGTACTCACGTATATAGGAGACCACCTTCTGCTTACCAGATCAGAGAGTGCCAGGTTGGGTAGTATGAGCCCCAGGCCTGTACAATTGGGTGTAGCATACTCCTCCAGACATCCCATGGTAGCCGTGCATAGATCAGAAAGATACTTCGGCTTGTGCTCTTTGTCTTACTGGGGATCAGTCTCTTGTTTCTTGAAGGCTGTCCTGATGAATCTGGAGAAGGATCCCTGCTGTAGACAAGGTTGCCCTAGAGGATGGTTACCTCCTGTGAGTTTAGCACTCCATCTGTTTGTAAAGAGTTTCTCATAGAAAGAATCTCTCTTTAGTCTCTAGTCCCTGACAAAGGGTTCTGGCCCCGGGCCAGGCCCAGATATAATTGCAGCAGGTACTCTCTAGCTTGCTTGCTCTCTCTCCCATAAACCAGATAAAAGACCTCCCACCAAGAACTATCCTTATAGGGGGGTACCTGCACCTGTGATAGAAAACAGTGAACATACAAGCATAATTTAACCCTTGGTATACCTTCAGCTGTGCTCTTACAACAGACACATAGGGGAAAGTGAGACACCAGGTGGTGAAAGTGCAAAAGGCAGCTTCATCCCCCAGTGTGACACCTGACATAGTTACCTTTTACCTGGGTGACACAAGACCCGCAGTGGAACACTACATATATATGTTATCTATAACCTTTGGATCTGTAGAATGTAAGACATTATGGTAACGGAATGTGCCAGGTATACATATATGTAAAGCATAGTCTTTGTTTAAGTGAAATGAAAGATTTGAAAATAATTTGAGTATTGATTCCTCATAATTTTTAAAATATTTGCTTGCTGTCAGTGAATAAGAAAATTCTTATTCAGAGGCTGCATGCCTGTATATAGCTAAGAAGTGATACAATTGTATCCAGTGTGGACAATGCTCTGTGAGCTCTACAGCCCGGACTCCAGACTGATACATTGTACATAGCTAGTCCTGCTGTCAGCTGTATCCAGTGTAGACAATGCTCTGTGAGCTCCAGACTGATACATTGTACATAGCTACTCCTGCTCTCAGCTGTATCCAGTGTAGACAATGCTCTGTGAGCTCTACAGCCTGGACTCCAGACTGATACATTGTACATAGCTAGTCCTGCTCTCAGCTGTATCCAGTGTAGACAATGCTCTGTGAGCTCTACAGCCTGGAAAAGTGTGTGCACTGTTGCATGGCAACGGTAGGGTCACAATTTAGAGAGGAAACCAGGAAGTAATCAGATCCATGGGGGAGAAGAACAGTGCAGAGATGTAAATGACTTTACTCTTCCCTCATTTACATATATATATGTGGTACAGAACAACTTTGCTTTGAGAAACAACACCTTTGATGTCACCATTTTAGTGGTGTGGAGCCGATCTCCATAACATGTATTTCTGCTTATTTCTTCCATATTTAAGGGTCTGAAGGGTCCGGGATTACAAAACTTTGCACCTGATGAACCTGGAAAAATCCTCCTGTTAGACCTGGAAGATGGCGGCCTCATTCCCTCCCCTCTGAGCATCAGTGAAGGATTTGATGCGTCTTCCTTTAACCCCCATGGGCTGAGCACGTACATCGATGAGAAGGGTGAGACGGTCATTATCGGTTCCTTCCTAATAGAAACAACATGGGGGATCAGAACTGGGGCAAATGGGAAGAGAATAGGGGCCAGTCTGGTTGTAGCTCCTGAGATATGAGAGTTACAGGATCCACCAACACTCTCATGTCTATAGGGACGGTCACTCACTTCCATGGCCGCCACCTTACAAGGTCCTCAGTGGGAAACCAATCAATGGAGCAAATTCCCATCCTGGATTTACAGTGTTTCCTGCAGGTACATGACACGTCCCCTATTCCAGCATATGTGATATATCTGCGCCGTATACCAGGTGCCCCAGTGTGCTCTGTCATCTACACTACATGTTCCCATTGATAATAATAGGACATACATTACATGTGTTATATTTGCACTTATTGTGGCCAAAATGCATTCAAAGAGACATTATAGGACGAGGCCTGATATATCCGACATTACACATAGTATCACATATATACCTGGGGATAGGAGGAGAAGAGGAGACGCATCCTGAAGCTCCTGTAGAAAGGTATTGCACCAGGTTCTCCAGCACAGCACATGGTAAAGGTCACTCATAATAAACGTTGATGTCCCAAACACAAGGCCGAGATCATTATACCACAGGACACAGATCAATGTCACCGAAAACGGCCAATCAAATACTGGAGACCAGCCATGGTAAAGTTCAGCTGAGGGGAAATTAGTTTATAACTTAAAGGGTTTGTCTGGACAGGGGCGCTTTTACATATATGTCTGGGTTGGGGGTCATTAAAGACTCCCCTGCTTGGACAACCACTTTAAATGTTAAATTTAGTTCAGAAAAAATAAATTTTGCAAATAGTCTTCACTAAAAAAATATTCTTCTATTTTCTATATACAGCCACTATTTAGACCTATGTGTCTCCATGGTTACAGACTACAGACACCCTGTGTAGTCTGATCTGGCAGTCATGTTGCACTTCTACTATCTCTTGGTCCACAAGACGGGGAAGTAATGGGAGAAGTGGTGACAGATAGAGAGGATTGATACGTGACTGAAGGATCAGACTACGCAGGGTTTGTTTGTAGTCTGTAACCATGGAGACAGGTGTACAAAACAAAATGGTAGGAGGTCTTTAATTCAGTCAAAGTGCTTCATTTTTTTTAATGTGAGATATCAATGGTGGCTTATTTAATCTGCTCTCAGGTCTATTTCCTACTGTAACACCGTGAGATCTGGCAGACAGGTAGGCATCACCGGTGACAGATACTATGGTAAACTGAGACAGGCTGGGTGTTATGGTCCCACAGAATTGTCATGGTTAATAATGGCAGACAACAAAAATTGGGTCCATCAGGTTTCTGTCATGTTGTCCATCATGTGTGTCCGTTCTCTTTGTCCTCCTCTGGTTGCAGATGGTACGGTCTATCTCTTTGTGGTGAACCATCCGCAGTTACGATCCATTGTTGAGATATTCAGATTTGTAGAGGAAGAAAAGTCGCTTCTCCATCTGAAATCAGTAGAACATGAACTTCTCACCAGGTACAGAAAATTCTTGTAGAATATTATTTCTTCTTAAAGGAGACAGAGGAAATGTATAGAAGACCCTTCAGTGCCGATCAAAAATGCAGATGAATACAGGCCACAGGACCAACTTGAAACAGACTCCAGACCAGACCCTCCAAATTTATATAGACCCAAGACCAGATCTCCAAATCTCATACAGACTGGATTCCCGTAATACAGTCTACAGACCATACCCCAAATATAACGCAGACCTGACCACTAGACAGATACAAACCCCCTATAATAACAGACCCAAGATCATACCACAGACTAGACTCCGCAAATACTCACCTCTCCCTGTTCCTGCATTCTACACAAGATCCTGAATCCAATGTCAGGACATTATCTACAGTGGTGCTGGGGAATGAAGAGAGGTAAGTACTTTCCTGCAGCCTCTTGGGAGAAATCACAGATATGCTGACATATGATCAGAAGCAGTTACAGGCCAAGGTCAGAGGCTGCACTACTGAGAGATTCTGATGACATCATGTCTCCTAGCTTCTGTTGGGTGCAGTGATGTCATGCAGATGTTATATTGCCTCTGTTTTTGTCTTTCTTTAGTGTTAATGATATAGTTGCCGTTGGGCCTAACAGCTTCTACGCCACCATCGATTCTTACTTTTCCCATACGTTCTTGCGATTTATGGAATTATTTCTCGGACTGAGGTGGACGGGCGTCGTGTATTACAGCCCTGGTGATGTCAGACAGGTGGCTACAGGACTTCATAGCGGGAATGGAATCACCATGTCCAATGACAAAAAGTAAGTGTCTTCTGATACATCTTCTCTTCTTTCTTTTTGGGTGCTTTAACACTGTAGCTTTTCTGCCGCAGATTTTTTTGGCCGTTAATCTGCAACTAATCCACAGCAGACCAGCATTGTGTGAACAGAGCCTAAAAAAGGATACAGTGCAGATTCACTTGTAGACTACAAGGCTGGAGATTGTCCAGCATCTGGATTTCAGATAATAAATAAAAATCTTTCAAATCATCTGATGCCAGAGATTCGTCATTTACTTCTTTCCAGTCTGACACAGAGCACTCTGCTGCCACCTCTGTCCATGTCCTGAACTGTCCAGAGCAGGAGAGGTTTTCTATGGGGATTTGCTGTTGCTCTGGAAGTACCTGACATGGACAGAGGTGGCAGCAGAGAGCACTGTGTCAGACTGGAGAGAATACACCACTTCCTGCAGGACATACAGCAGCTGCTAAGTACTGGAAGACTTGACATTTTTCAATAAAAGTAAATTGCAAATCTCTGCCACTTTCTGGCACCAGTTGATTTGAAATATATATATATATATTTTTTTTTGCTGAACTGAATATACTGGTGCGGGGGTATAATCTGATTATATATTTATTATAATTCAGGTTTTCTTTGTTTAAGTTCAAGTGTAAAATATTTCACAACAGTTAAAGGTCAACCTGTTGTTCCTATTTGAAGCATTTAGGGCACATCCTCCTCTAGAACCTTCATATATAGGAAGACCAGGGGTTTGGTCCCATTATCCCATTCCTGGTCACAAACTCTCCCTTCAGTCATTAAGGTACCCATGGAAGGCATGCACGGACTGTGAGGCAGAGTTACTGCAGGGTCAGACTACATCAGGTCTGTTAGTAGTCTGTTACCATGGTGACATATAGGCCTGAAGATTTTTTGAAAAGCTTATTATTGACTGTATTATAAATGCACTGAAACAATAATAATAAAATGACTGCAAAAGTGTTCACATCCTGCAGTGCAAAAAGCTTCACATTTCCCTTATTGTTATTCGGTACCGTATTTCTTTATTTATAACAGTTTTTATATGTGAATGAAAAAATAGGGAAATGATATTATGAAGCTTTAGTATTAGTATATTCCCCACCATTCACAGCTGGTACAGATACTGCCCATAGGCTTCACTGGTCTACCGTGTCTTATAGATACATCTATGCTGCAGATTTCTCCGGTCATACCATTAATGTCTATAAAAAGAATGAAGATTGGTCTCTCACCCCAATAAAGGTAAAAAAAAAATAGCTTATAGCTCAAAACTATCATCTATCTATCTAGAAGGAGAAAAGGAGCCGCACTTCCTAAATGGTGTAGCGGGTGCTGTAGGATGTAAGTCCCTTGGCAGAGGGGGTCCCCAAGTACAAAGCAATAGTCCAAAGCAAAGCATGCTTGATAATGGTTCTGAGAGGGAACTAAAACGTTGCATCCCTTTGTGTTTTTGCACTTTTTTTTGTAATAATAAACACTTTTTTTCATCTAATGCTGGAGTGCTTTGGACTTTCGCTTTATCTATCTATCTATCTATCTATCTATCTCTGTCTATATATATATATATATATATATATCTCCTATCTATCTATCTCCTATCTATTTTCTATCTATCTATCTCTTATCTATCTATCTATTATCTATCTCCTATCTATCTATCTCCTATCTATCTATCTATCTATCTATCTCCTATCTATCTATCTCCTACCTATCTATCTATCTATCTCCTATCTATCTATCTCCCATCTATCTCCTATCTATCTATCTATCTATCTATCTATCTATCTATCTATTATCTATCTCCTATCTATCTCCTATCTATTATCTATCTCCTATCTATTATCTATCTATCTATCTCCTATCTATCTATCTATCTATCTATCTATCTATCTATCTATCTATTTCATATCTATAAAAAAAAAGTGAACAAATGGCAAAAGTGTGTGATGTTTTAGTCCAAAAAGAAAACTAGTGGTTTGAGAAAAAAACCCTCCATTAGAGCGCCCCCTGTCTGTTCCCTTTTACTCAATTATACAGCAGTGGAGCTTAGGTCTTGGCTGCTGGCACCACATTCCCATGTAAGTGCTGCATCAATGTTTGGTGGCCTGTAGAGATCAGTGGTGACTTGTAGAGATTGGTAGTGATCTGTAGAGATCGGTGGTGGCCTGTAGAGATCGGTGGTGATCTGTAGAGATCAGTGGGGTTTTGTAGAGATCGGTAGAGATCAGTGGTGGCCTGTAGAGATCGGTGGTGGTTGGTAGAGATTGGTGATGGCCTGTAGAGATCAGTAGTGGCCTGCAGAGATCGGTGGTGGCCAGTAGAGATTGGTGGTGATCGTTAAAGATCCTTGTTGGCCTGTCGAGATCAGTGGTGGCCTGTATAGATTGGTGGTGATCTGTAGAGATCAGTAGTGGCCAGCAGAGATTGGTGGTGGCCAATAAAGATCTGTAGTGGCCTGTATAGATTGGTGGTGATCTATAGAGATCAGTGGTGGCCTGTAGAGATCTGTAGACATTGTTGAAGTGAATATCAGATGCTTCCATATTGTCTGATAACATGGAGGATCCTCTGTGACCATTACGTAAATAGAAAGGTTCTATGGCATTATAGTGGGTAATGGGAATAAAGTAAAAGAGATTTGTCAATGACAATGTAGCAGTAAGGAGGGCGCTCTTACCTCTGTGGCAGTAGTTTGGATCACGTGAGGAAGTTGAGTGGCAGTCAGAAGATCATCCAGTGGATGTGGTCAGAATTTCATGAGCGCTGACGGTACATCATAAGGGCCATAGGTCCAGAATCCAGAGTATGAAATAGTCCCATAAACCATTAGTGAGGCTGGTCTGGTGAGGTAAGACTAGGGTTACGTTACGAGTCCTAGCGCTGTTAGGTAGGGAAACAATTCAGGCAATGGTGGTAGTGTAGGTCAGTGTGGAAGATGATGGGACATAGATGCTGGCGAATGTTCGCAGTATTAGGGAGGCCCAAGTAAGTCTATGGTGGTAAAGGTTGCAGTGAATGTAGATCTCTACATAAAGGTTCACAGCATTAAACTCCACAATCTTTTTTTTCTTTTCTTTACTTCTATACAAGTCGGTGGATGTAAATACCCTTGTGGATAATCTGTCTGTGGATCCAGTCACTGAGGATGTCTGGGTAGGAGGTCACCCAAACTTGTCCAAACTCGTCTCATATAATCCGGAGGATCCCCCCCCAGCAGAGGTCAGTCCATCCGTAATGATATATACTGTTATGTAGCCACATGGATTCGAATGGTGGTCAATGAGGACCGCACATATATCATACCTTCTAAATAATGCAATGGTGGTCACCCAGATGGAAAGTCAATGAGCACCGCACATATATCATAACTTCTAAGTGTTAGAAAGTATCAACTTAGTTGGACATTTATAGCGATGTCTTATAGTAAGATTCCAACCATACACAACTTAATTTCTCACATTGCTAGGAGATCAGAATGAGACACTGTAACCCCCGAACACAGCAAAGTGTTGTGTCCCATAACAGAACAAAATATGCAAAAATACTGTGGAGGTACCATCACATGTTTCTTAACGTCAGTGAACTATCCAGACCTTCTACCGGGAAGGAACAACCAAGCCAAGGAAGGTCTCCAGTCAAGGAAACGACCCAAGCAAGGTATCCATCCACAGACAGCTGTTTTGGGAGACTGCAGACCTTCCTTGGCTTGGTTGTTTCTTCCCATTTGAAGGTCTTGCAAGATCACTGAGAAACATGTGAAGGTGTCTCCAAAGTATTTCGGTTAATCCTCCTGAAGTCAACCATCATTCCTTTGACTGCACTTACTAGGCTTAGCTCCCACTATCCAGAATCCTGCTCTAAACAGATGAGGGACATGTACCTCAAAGCTGTTTGTGGATGGATACCTTGCTTGGATGGTTCCATTGACTTGAGGCCTTCCTTGGTTATTCCTTCCTGGTTGAAGGTCCGGCTAGCTCACTGATGTTGAGAAACATGTGATGATGTCTGCAGTATTTTTGCATATTTGATTTCCCAGGGGGCAATATTCTCAGATTCACTTACGCTGAGAAGCGCGTGATGGTGTCTCTTTTGTGTTTTGGTTGATCTCCCGGAGGTCAACCATCATTCTTTTGAATGCCATAACCAGACACTGTGCCCCCTGAGAGTAACATCCACAGTGCCCCATAACAAAAGCAGAAACTATGGCCCATAACATAAACACAGCGCCCCCATAACATAGCCATAACCTAAACAAATAACATAGCCATAGCAATATCAAACTCAGTGCTCTGGATAACAGCTAGACACTATGCTCCATTACAGAACCAACCACAATGCCCCCTGGCATTAGTCACAGTGCTACTAATACAGATCTATATGCAGTGCCCCCATGGCAGTGCTAGGTACAGGTGCTCCCATAACAGAGCAAGCCACTCCAGAGCTTACCACAATGCCCCCGCAGTGCTGCCCCTATGTGTGGTGCAGGAGACAGAGAACATATGGGATGAGGTGATAGCCCCTCTATACTGTATAGCCAAGAGGATACAGGTATAATACCCCATCACTATGTTATTGCACCCCATGTGGGCTGTATGTGGTCTTCATGCTTCTCTGGGGTCTACTCATTTCCTTTTTTTCTTCTATTTTTTTCATGTCAGGTGATCCGTATACAGAATATCCACTCAGATAACCCCGTCATCACCAGAGTCTATGTGAACAACGGGTCTGTCATTCAGGGTACGTCCTGTGCATCTGTGTACAAGGGGCAGCTGCTGGTGGGCACAGTATTCCATCGAGCCCTGCACTGCCCGCTGTACTGATCCACTTCACCTTGTGCAGGATGGATACTAAGCTGTAAATTCTTTACGAACTATAAACTAAATTTAAATTCCTTTTTTTTGGAAAATTTTTGCCATCCTGTATCCCTCACTACTTTTCAAATACATTTTAGAGGCGTAATTTGCAGAGACCACTAGAAATTACAAAATAAGGGTGGGTTCACACTGAGGAATCTGCATGGAGTAGTTCCTGCGGATTCCGTCCCTCGTCCCCACGTGCATTTCTGCCAGTCCTATAGACTCCATTCTATAATCAGGTGGATTCCATTGTACGCCAAAAAAATGGCAATTCTTTCGTCAGACGGCAGTATCTGCTTGTGCATAGAATGTAGTCTATGGCCCAGGCGGAGATGCACGCGGCCATGAGCGGGGACGAGCGACGGAATCCTTGGGAACTTCTCTGCGCGGAAACCACTCCAAGACTTCTATACAACTGGATTGTTGCCTTTGAGCAGATTCTGACAGCGCTATCTGTTCCTCCAACTGCTCCCTGGTTCCTGAGAACTTCTCTGTTAGGTGAGTAAGCAAATGTTCTAGTTTGGCACCCCCCCAATGCACCGATATCCCCTCCCCTCAGTGACGAAGCCGGACTTGATTCTGAAGGAGGCTTGTCACTAAGGGGAGGGGCTATCAGGGCACTGGGCCCGCCTCCAGTGCACTAAACTATTACATTTGCATAACAGAGAAGATCTCAGGAACTGGCGGCGGTTGGAGGAACAGATGGCGCCATTAGAATCCGCCTGCTGCCGCCAATCTTATGATGTATTTGTTAGTGGAACAATCGCTTTAAAGATGCAAGATGATGATGGATCTGGTTAGTAATCTACAGTCCCGTCCACATCCCTCCCATCAGTACAGTACGCTATAATACATACATAATAACAATAAAATGAGAATATTTACAGTTTTTCTTTATTTTTTATTATTGCATTCATTTTCTAACAATAATTATATCCATGGACAAGAGGTTGTTTTTTTTTACACTGACAGATGGCGTTGTATCACAGGCGTCGGGAGGCCGGAGCCACATCGGCAATTATTTTTAGTAGTAATGAGCGCAATCACTTAGCTAGGAAAACATTACAACTTATGGGACATTGTACAGGGAGAAGTGTGGGCAGGTGGTGGGGTCCGAGTATAGTCGCACAGTTCGGGGACCTACTGTCCAGAATAGGATTGGTTCTGTTTTTCTCTAGCTATCAACCAGAACAGAAGGTAACTACAGTGTAAAGAGAGTCTCTCCCTCTGGAGGACCCCACATGTCCATGGATTACATAGAAAGCCGCTGATTTTATTGAGCGCTGTGCAATACTTCTCTTGACCTGTGGCGGTGCTGCAGGGAAACTGAACACTTGTCAGAATTCCCTACACATTATCCCTGATCCCAGCAAGACACCTTGATCAGCTTATCACCGGAGGACTCCTCTAACAAGAAGAGACTGGACGTATTTTGTACCCAGAATTCTTTTGGTTTTCACTCAACACTATTAAATATCACCCGTGTAGCCTAGGCCAAAGACCAGTCAGAGTAAAGCAGATGGCTGGGCAGTGACGGTTACTGAAAATTAGAAGAAAATCAAAAGGAAGGGTCCGGACAATGCACAAAAATACCAATAAAACAGCACCGAAACCAGGCACAAATAAAATAACACTAATCTGGACATGGGGACGCATCATGCAAAATAAAACGTCGATAACCAGAAGCACCAGAACACTTGTACATAGCATGGAAAATAAATAGATCTTTAAAAAAAAAAGGAAAAAAAACTGAACAAAAAATTCTAAAAAAACTAAAATCAAAACGGTCACAAAACTTGCATCCTGTCTCCAGTACCAGTGATGTCACCGGTCCACAGGGATATTGCGGGATTCTATACCCTCCCAAAATGGCGTCCATGACGTGGATTATGGGTAGTCACATAAATAAAGGGGAAGTGCTACTGGGGCTGAGCTGATATACCAGACATGGCCATAGAGTGCCGCTGTTTTTAGAAAAATGATGGGAGACCACCGGCTCGGAGCTGAGGGTAAGATGAGGGTATAAGCCGGATAAGACTCTTGTATCACTGTTCTGGCTATAAGATCCCGGGCTGGTGGGCACTGGCGTCTCCTTCATTCTTCTCTATCATCTTCCCTTCCTGTAAGTTTTTGATGACTTTCTGCCAATAGTATAATATGACGGGCTGGATACCTGTACAGGACACAAGAGCTACAGGTAACCATCGTTTTACGATTAAGGACTAAGCCACATCCGAAACGCAGTAACATCCGGTGCACCATGTGTAGGGACGGACATCCATGTTTTTTGAGATGTTTCATTTTTACAAGGATTCTGATAGAGGCCGTGATTTTATACAGATTGCTGGACTGTTGTGTTCTATTCTACAATGATACATGGTGGCCATGCCGAAGGAGAGCCGAGATTACACACGTGAGGTCCAGCACCGAGGGAAGGTCTAACGTCAAGCATCGTATAGAAGTGATAAAAACTATTAGCCGTCACCAACACGACTGACGCGTTTCAATAAACCGGTATGGAACAAAAGAATTAAAGATTAAAATGCGTCGGCGATCTGGATTTGATAACTCATATACGTCAATAAAGCGGCAGACATTGTCCCTTTCCTCGGTGCCGGACTTCCCTCCTTGGAGAGCTCGCACCTCCGTGCACCATAGAAGAAAGAGGAGACGTTGTGACGCAGCCGCGATGAGTTGGAGTTTATCTTCTTGTTAGAAGGATATGAGGTATATTGTTCTTATTGGTACATGAGATAAGTCGGCCAGACGTCTGCCATCGGGATAGAGCAGAGGGGGGTTCCGACCTCGGGCTCCTCCAGCATGCCGGGAGTTGTAGTTTTAAAACAGCTGGTTGGCCGCAGGTTGGAAACCATTGCTATAAATGGCGTCCGCTGTTTGTTCGCTGGATAGTAACACTTTCTCGGTAGATATAGTTTAATATGTTTGGTTGCAACAACAACATGAGGTAATGACAGACGCCATAATATTATATATACACGTCCATCCCATTGTGGACAGGCGGACGCTGAGATGAGGCTGCAGCCATATACCATGAACCAGAGGCTCCATATTGTTCAGGAGGATACAAATCCACACAGTGAACAAAAAATCTGCAACAATTCTGCACGTTGTGAATCCCTCCCCCCCTTTAAAAAGGTAAAATACATGCTGAATCATCCACCCTCCTGGGGACCAACAATACCTTCCATACTTATTACCTTTTATGTCTCCTTTTACCCAGTCCTGAGCTGCTGCTTTCTGTTAACGACTCTCTTTGAGTAACATCTCCCCGTCCCCCCACCTCCCTTCTGAGATGGCTGATGTAAACAGCTCACTGGCTGGCTGTCTCTGCACTCTGTAATGCAGGAATAATTGAAGGTTAAGTTACTTGTTACCTCACTGTGATTAAACCTCCCTGCATCACAGAGTGCTGAGACAGCTGACCAGGGACACTGTTTGCATGAGCTGTCTCGGAAGAAAAGGGGGAGGGGAAGAGAACAGCTCTTACACAGTTTCTTGTGTCTTCAGCAGAAATTAGCAGCTCAGAACTGGGGGAAGGAGACTTAATAGATAACAACAGGTATGAAATGAATTGTTAGTCTCCAGGAGGGGGGTGACTCAGTATGTATTTTATGGAAAACCTTTTTAAGTGAATGTTTTTGAGTAGGTTCAGAGTTCATTGCTCAGTCTTGACTAGCTGAATATTGGAGGTCCGATCACTGGGGCCACCACCAATCCTGAGTGTAAAAATAATAATAAAAGAAAAAAAAAATAGTCAGCTCTTCGCCATTGCACTATTAATTCTCAGTGGTGCTTCTGAACTCGGCAATATTCAGAAATCCCATAGACGGTGAATGGAGCGGTGACCGAGCACGAGCTTGGACACTGCGGCAGGGATTGGGAACCTTCAGCCCCTCCAGCTGTTGCAAAACTACAATCCCCATCATGCCTGGACAGCGAAAGGCTGTCCAGACATCATGGGAATTGTAGTTTTGCAACATCTGGAGGGGACGAAGGTTCTCAATCCCTGCCGGTTCCCCATCCCTGCACTTCCGAGGATAACCGACCTCCATTCAATAGGAACCCCCACGGATAATTTGGTTTTCCTCTACTTGTTTCTTGGGATGACCAGGGTGTATGCAGAGGGTTGGTGATAAAAGATGGAGGTACTGTCTATGAGCGAGAGGTCCGACCTGAGACATATAAGAGCTGTTATCTAGGTAGCAATACTAGTCAGAGCTTACCGAGGCTACAACACCTAAAATACACAGATTTGTTCTTCACTAGGGTGGAAGGTCGCCTAAAGCAGCCAAAGCAACAAGACTTTAGGATTGGTTTCCATGAACAGCCTTGGTAATGGTGGAGGCTTGAGATGAGGAGCGATCATGGCTTCACCTTAACCTTTCAAGTTGACCCATTTTTGGCAAACATAACGGATACGATACAGGAAAGTAAAAGAGATGATGTTGGGTGTTGTCCGCCTGATCGGTAGCGCCATTGTCATCTGTCCCAGAGGTTCAGATACAGTAGAGGTTGGACTCTTGTGGTAGAATTGTCCTAGTCACAGTACAGGGGCTATGGCTCAGGGGGGCTCGGGACGGGGTGGTCTGCTACGTTCTCCTGTCTGAACCTTTGTAACTGTTGGTCCTGCTCCTTCTTTCGGAGCCGCTCTTTCTGCTTCTCCATCTTTTCGTTGGCTTTACGCACTTTTTCGATTGTCACTTTCATGTCCTTGATTTTTTTTTTAATGAGTGTTCTGTCTTGGGAATTTACCCCCAGGGCCTAAAACAAGACAAGGCAGATGGGGAGGTTACTCAGTGGATGGAGGTTACTTAGTGGATGATGGGGAGGTTACTCAGTGGATGACGGGGAGGTTACTCAGTGGATGACGGGGAGGTTACTCAGTGGATGACGGGGAGGTTACTCAGTGGATGATGGGGAGCTTACTCGGTGGATGATGGAGGTTACTCGGTGGATGATGGAGAGGTTACTCAGTGGATGATGGGGAGGTTACTAAGAGGATCATGGGGAGGTTACTCAGTGGATGACGGGAGGTTACTCAGTGGATGGAGGTTACTCAGAGGAGGAGAGGGAGGTTACTCAGAGGAGGAGAGGGAGGTTGCTCAGTGGATGACGGGGAGGTTACTCAGTGGATGATGGGGAGGTTACTCGGTGGATGATGGAGAGGTTACTCGGTGGATGATGAAGAGGTTACTCGGTGGATGATGGGGAGGTTACTCAGTGGATGATGGGGAGGTTACTCAGTGGATCATGGGGAGGTTACTCAGAGGATGACAGGAGGTTACTCAGGGGATTATGGGGAGGTTACTCAGTGGATTATGGGGAGGTTACTCAGTGGATTATGGGGAGGTTACTCAGTGGATGACGGGAGGTTACTCAGTGGATGGAGGTTACTCAGAGGAGGAGAGGGAGGTTACTCAGTGGAGGAGAGGGAGGTTACTTAGTGGATGATGGGGAGGTTACTCAGAGGAGGAGAGGGAGGTTGCTCAGTGGATGACGGGGAGGTTACTCAGTGGATGATGGGGAGGTTACTCGGTGGATGATGGAGAGGTTACTCGGTGGATGATGAAGAGGTTACTCGGTGGATGATGGGGAGGTTACTCAGGGGATTATGGGGAGGTTACTCAGGGGATTATGGGGAGGTTACTCGGTGGGTGACGGGGAGGTTACTCGGTGGATGACGGGGAGGTTACTCGGTGGATGACGGGGAGGTTACTCGGTTGATGACGGGGAGGTTACTCGGTTGATGACGGGGAGGTTACTTGCTGGATGATGGGGAGGTTACTCACTGGATCATGGGGAGGTTACTCAGTGGATGAGAGGGAGGTTACTCAGTGGATCATGGGGAGGTTACTCAGTGGATTATGGGGAGGTTACTCAGTGGATTATGGGGAGGTTACTCGGTGGGTGACGGGGAGGTTTCTCAGTGGATTATGGGGAGGTCACTCAGTGGATGACGGGGAGGTTACTAAGGGGATTATGGGGAGGTTACTCGGTGGGTGACGGGGAGGTTACTCGGTGGATGACGGGGAGGTTACTCGGTGGATGACGGGGAGGTTACTCGGTGGATGACGGGGAGGTTACTCGGTTGATGACGGGAGGTTACTCGGTTGATGACGAGGAGGTTACTTGCTGGATGATGGGGAGGTTACTCACTGGATCATGGGGAGGTTACTTAGTGGATTATGGGGAGGTTACTCAGTGGATTATGGGGAGGTTACTTAGTGGATTATGGGGAGGTTACTCGGTGGGTGACGGGGAGGTTTCTCAGTGGATTATGGGGAGGTCACTCAGTGGATGACGGGGAGGTTACTCGGTGGATTATGGGGAGGTTACTCGGTGGGTGACGGGGAGGTTACTCAGTGGATGATGGGGAGGTTACTCAGTGGATGATGGGGAGGTTACTCAGTGGATGACGGGGAGGTTACTCAGTGGATGATGGGGAGGTTACTCAGTGGATGATGGGGAGGTTACTCAGTGGATGATGGGGAGGTTACTCAGTGGATTATGGGGAGGTTACTCGGTGGGTGACGGGGAGGTTTCTCAGTGGATTATGGGGAGGTCACTCAGTGGATGACGGGGAGGTTACTCAGTGGATTATGGGGAGGTTACTCGGTGGGTGACGGGGAGGTTACTCAGTGGATGATGGGGAGGTTACTCAGTGGATGATGGGGAGGTTACTCAGTGGATGACGGGGAGGTTACTCAGTGGATGACGGGGAGGTTACTCGGTGGATGATGGGGAGGTTACTCAGTGGATGATGGGGAGGTTACTCAGTGGATGACGGGGAGGTTACTCAGTGGATGACGGGGAGGTTACTCATTCACACATTCAGGGATTTTCACCGTCCTTGGATGAAGTCCGCTATCTACCTCTGTGATCGGTGAAAATCCATCTGATATTGCATCCATGTCCGTGCTTTTCACAGATCTTTTTAAAGCTTTTGAAACTACACTGATTACATCACATCCATGTTTTTCATGAATTGCACGGATCTCATAAACTTCTATGGGGGAATCCGTGCTGTAATCTCGTCAGAGTTATGACATGTCCTGTTTTCACAGAACAGATTGCAGATCCATAAAAAAAAACAGTGAATAGCTCAATAGAAAGCAATGGGCTATAAAAGTGTCCGTGATCACGGACAACTTAACGGAACATGTGAATAAGGCCAAAGGGTGTGGGACATGCTGCCCAGAGGACACATGTTTGCTTATGGCACCATCTGTTATGGCTGGCACCCTGTGACCCGGGTTCTGCTTCAAGGGGTTGGGCTGGGTTCACCGTTTTTTTCATACATTTTATGTTAAAAAAAAAAAAAACGGATGAAAAAATTGATGCATTTGTGGGCAGCTGCTTTGATCCGTTCTTCCTTAAAAATTTGATCGACCACATTGCAAAACTGCAGTGTGAACTCATCCATTCAGTATTAGAAAAATATATCCGCTTTTCCCCAGAAACACTGCCACACTTGTCCTCAGTTTGTGTGCAGTATTGCAGCTCCATTGATGTGAATGGAGCCGAGCTGCAATACCGCACACAACCTGAGGGGGGTGGTGCTGTTTTTGGAAGAAAGTGGCTATGTTTTCCTAATGCTCTTAGAATCACTGTATCATGCATTAGGCATAGCAAAATGCATCAGTGATTCTTTAAAGGGGTATTCCCACTAAATATATTCCCACTAAATATACCTTTAGGACCCTCATATATGAAGAGAATGAAGGTCTTCTTATTTTCCGTTATTTTCCGCATTCGGGGGATCATGAAAGATGGGATATGGGTTCTAAGTTTTATTGCTGTCTTTGGGAATTGCATAATGTGACCCTTGGACCAGAAACGATGTACATCCCCCATACAGGCGCGCTTCTTACCTTGAGCCTCGTGCTGTCCATCTGGAGGAGCTGCTCGCCATTGATATTGTGGGCCGTGAATTCAGGAACATAGTGCTCTAAGCTCAGGGTCATTAACCAGTTGGTGACTTGCTGGCCTGTCCAGTCTAAGGGAGTGCGGCTCTGCCATGGACTATGTTTAGGAGACTGCCCTTCATCCAGAATCTGTAAGAAAAAAAAGATTCAAGATGTTTTAGTCCCCTGGATGGTCTAAAGGTCCATTGGGTGAACAGAAGGGGCAGAAATGATGGAGTTTTGGTGGTCAATTGTATTCTAGATGGTGCAATGTTTAAACAAAGTATAATGGTGGAGTATGAATAGGAGCAAAGCAGACAATAAAGGAACAAGGGAGTGGACCATCTCCAAAATGCCCATTATTGGCCTATATCCTCTGCTATATAACACTACTATGAGTAATAGAGTAGTAAAGCATAACATAAAATAGGTCACAGCAGGGTGAGACCAACAAGAGGAGCAGAAACCGAAGCCCAGGGACCCAAGTAGAGCAATGTAAGACTTTTTATTGATAAGAAGGTTCCCGATGATGAAACCTGTCTAATAATTGAACAAGTGTTGGCACAAAGGGGTTATTTTACTACTTTTCTGTGCTCTTCCATGCTTTCATTCTGTTTCTGATACAAACTGTACAAAAAATGGACTCCCTGTTCCTACTGTACACTAAAGCTAGGAGTTCAGCCAACTCTCTCTTTTACTCAGTATGTGGGTGTAGTGAGTGGGGTTACAGTCAAGAAGGTGTAGTGGGAGGGGAGATATAGTTGGCTAAAATCCTGGGTAGAGTGTACAACAGGAACAGGGAGTCCATTACAGAGCAGAAAGTTTGCAATAAAAAAAGAAGCGATATAAGAGCAGCAGCACACAGAAATAATGGAAGCTGATGTGGTGAAGAAGACAGAGGAGTGAAGGGCCGTAACAAACAAACCCCCTTCTCTGTATAGCGTTAGCATAAGCTAGAACAGAGAAGGCATCGGAGTCCGCAGTACCCGACACAAGCGCTGGTGGCAGCAGAGAAGCCGTGCCCCCCCTTATTGCTTCCACTTAACAGACGGGAATATGTATATATACCAAATAATATAACTTTATTAAAGCAATGTATTGGCACAAATAATAAAAATGTTCCCCTTAGTCCCCGGAGTACCCCTTTAAGCAATGAATAAAGAGATGGCGCAGGAGAGAAGAGAATTTATGATGGATACCGAGACACCAGAATATACCTGAACATCGCTGATAACAAGAAGGACTCACCTCATCGTCTATCATATCCAGGCTCTATCAATGTCGCATTGAATAAATAGGGTAAAAAATACAAAAATAGGGTAAAAAAAAGACAAAGAGAAACATGAAAAATCACAGAGACACAGAGAAAAGTGATTTCACGTCATTATTAGAGATCAGCGCAACTGGAGCGTGCTGGAGTCCGAGGGCCATCTGGAAAACATGGATACAGCCATAGGCCATAGACTGTATCCATGTTTTCCAGGACTGCATCCAACTTCTTCAGCTGCTGGTAATCACATGGCGCACCATCGGACTCCAGCACGCTCCAGTTGCGCTTATCTCTAGTCATTATAAACATATAACAGCAGAGTCACACAGGACAGTGATTTATACACAGTGCAGCACATAGAATTAGTCACAGGATCAGTCCTATTTCATACCTGCCAACAGTCACAGTTTTGCCGGGACTGTCCTGGTTTTGAACAGACAGTCCCTACAAATTAATGTCCCAGGCAAGCCCCACCTCATTATATCAAGCCCTGCCCCCAAGGCTCCTAATGAGACCACCCCTGGGACATGCAAACTTGATGGTGCTTGGTGATCAGTCACACACCGGTTGCCGATCATGAAGACTGGCCAAAAATTAGTATAGCTGGGAAACTCATTTAGCAAGGACAAAGCCAATTTTCACTATTGTGCTGTGACAAAAAAAAATCAGCAATTTTGCACTTTGGCACTGTTTTGCGCTTACACCGTTTACTGTACGAGAATGTGATAGTTTGGGCGATTCTGCATGTGCTGATACCAAAGTTTATTATGTTAATATGTTTTTTTTTTATTTCTTTTTATAAAATGGGAAAAGGGGGGTAATTTAAACCTTTATTTTGGGAAGGAATTTTTTTTATTAATTAAATTTTTTTTTACACACTATAACTAGAAGTTCCCTTGGGGGACTTCTAGTTATAAACTACACTGATGTCTCAGAGATCAATTAAGTAAATTTGTACTGCATTTATCTATGAGATCAGTGCTTCATTAGTATGGGCTGCTAGAGCCCACAGCAATGGAGTGCCAAGCCGTGATCAGCGTCACTACAGCCCAGAGCCCTGGCTCAGACAGAAACGTGGATTGCCCCTAAGCAATCAAATTGTGTGCGCACGGGGGAGGGGGTTGTAGTTGGGGTGATAGGTGCTAGGGTTAGACAGCTGCATTTAAGTGGTTAACTAGCCGATTGCCTGGCCTGCTAATAGCTATGTGACCGCTCTCTGAATTGTTCTAGTGGCAACAGGGCGTAAATATACGCCTAATGTTGTTAAGGGGTTAAAGATTGTAATAAAGGATGAATAGAATCCCAGTACTATGGATACTATGGGAATAAAACACTCTGTACTACAGACCCGCCATGGTACTTACCTCATCCGAGGACAGAGCTAAGGAGTGGGATCTCTCCGCAAGCTTTGGTTCAACCAAGAGACCGCTAAGATCCGCTGAACTGGCGCTGCTGGGACTGAAGTCATCGCTCAGCATCACATTCTGGAATCACAAGTATAACATACCAGTCACTATATCATCTACCCATGGGTTATACAAGAACCTGAAATCAGCCAAGAAAATGTTATTGGAAGGTGCAAATATATTCATGGAGTGTCCCTGTCATTTGGATGTGAGACAGAGATGAGCGCAACCGGATCACTGGAGTCCATCCCAATCCGGAAGTGTCGGCATTTGATTACTGGCAGTTGGAGAAGTTGGATGCGGCCCTAACAGGTCCAGGAAAACATGGATACAGCTTATGGCCTATGGCTGTATCCATGTTCTCCAGTACTCTCTAGGGCTGCATCCAACTTCTCCGGCCACCGGTAATCAAATACCGACACTTCCGGGGTTGGGATGGACTCGAGCGTGCTCCGGTTGCGCTCATCTAATAAAATTTTTGCAATCCATTTTTTCTCTCCATTTTATGCAAAAACGGATGAGAAAACGGATTCATTTCTGTGCAGCTGTTTTTCCATTAACTTTCTTTTAAAAAAAAAAGAAAACGGATCAAAATGCATCTGTTTTTTTTAGGGTAGAGAAAAACGGAAGTCAATGGAAAAACGGATGCTCACATATGATGGGAATTGCAGCTTTGCAACAGCTGGAGGGCCGAAGGTTCCCCATCCCTGATCTAAAGCTTCACCTTATCCCAAAGTAACCGTGCATTAACTTTACATTCTTACAAATTGATGCAAATGACTGTAGGGTGGCACGGGCACGGAAGCTGTGCCCCCGCCATTCATAGTAATACACAACCAATGGACGGGGGTAGAGGAACTCAGGATACAGCCAAATATGTCTCATGGGTCAGACATCAGTAGCTGCCTACAGATTGCATACAAATACTCAGCAAAATAATGTCATGTAAAAGCGGCCTTATACTCAGCCATACACTCGAATCATAAAATTGTCTCCCATCACCCACCACAAGGGGGAGAGATTACTCCAGATGGAGTACAAATCCATCTTTAGCAAACTCTCTCTATTGGTGGCTGCAGACAGGATTCTACCACTTTTGATATGATGCTGCCCAAAGTGAGACTATCAATTCCTTCCATACTTATTATTTATTCCGTCTCCTTCCCCCAGTTCTCAGCTTCTGCTTTCTGCTGAAGACACAAAAATCTGTGTGTGAGCTTTTCTCTCTGTCTAAACCCTCCTCCCCCTCCCTTCTGAGACAGCTGATGTAAACAAGTCCCTGGCAGGCTGCATCTGCAATATTGTAGCTTCTTTGTAATGCTGGGAGGGTTATTCTGAGGTCAAGTTGCTGATGAACTCGCTGTGATTAACCCTCCCAGCATTACAAGGAAGCTACAAAGTTGCAGTTGCAGCCTGCCAGAGAGTTGTTTACATCAGCTGTCTCAGAAGGGTGGGGGGAGGAGGGGGAGACAAAGAGAAAGGCTCACACACAGATTTTTGTGTCTTCAGAAGAAAGCAGCAGCTGAGAACTGGGGGAAGGAGACTGAATGGATAATAACAAGTATGGAAGGGATTGTTAGTCTCACTATGGGCAGCAACATATCACAAGTTATGTTTGAGTGGAATACCCCTTTAATCTTCATGTCAATGCGGGAGGTTTGGAGCTCTGTGTCAGAAAACAAGAACTGCAAAGATCCTGTGTATTACATAATGAGTCAGAACGGGGTAAAGTTACAGACACTGCAGAGTTATATCAGTTTTCGAAATAAGAAATGAATATAGGAAGCAAAAATACTATACCGAACGGCACGTATTGCGAGCTACAGACGGCCAGAAAGAGAAGCACTGCGAGAGAAACAGCAGACAGATGGGATGAGTTAGACATGAGATGAGTGTTAGACAGTGAGAGACAGGCAGAAGGGGAGAGGACATACAGTATGTCATCCGAGTGCGGAGACCGCTCATAGCACATCAGGCTCTCTGTATCTCTGCACTTAGGGACTGCGGCTTCTATCTATAGGGTCGATGATTATCAGGGTTACAGCTGGACAACTTTTTGCACTGGTGCTGAAGAACTATGCTTGAAAAGCCAAGTACTACCAGGCTGTTCCTGTCTGAGGGGTATATGGCTACATTTATATATATATGGCATATGCTGACTGCATTGACCTCCTCTGCGCAGAGACCAACTCTTTTCTTTCAGGATGTTGGATTCATTACAAACACTTTTTTCCTTTATCACACATCTTTCCTGGAAGCACTCTAATTTAGAGGTCATCTCATCAGAGGCAATCACTCTAAAGGGGTACTCCGACAATCTCCAATCTGCCACCATTGTCCATGTGAGGAACTGTCCAGAGCAGCAGCAAATCCCCATAGAAAACCTCTCTTGCTGAGGACAGTTCCTGACATGGACAGAGGTGGCAGCAGAGAGCACTGTGTCAGACTAGAGAATACATGACTTCCTGCGGGACATACAGCAGCTGATAAGTACTGGAAGACTTAAAATTTTTAAACAGAAGTAAATTACAAATCTACAGTATATAACTTTCTGACACCAGTTGATCTGAAAGAAAAAAAGTTTGCCTGGGTTTATGACCAGACCTGCCCCAGTGATCACCTGAGAGCATTGGTTCTGGGTTAAAGGGGTTATTCCAGAAACAGCTCCACCCCTGTCCTCAGAAACAGCTCCACCCCTGTCCTCAGAAACAGCTCCACCCCTGTCCTCAGTTTGGGTGTGGGGGGTTTTCAGCTCAGTACCAATAAAGTAAACTGAACTAAATTGTAATTCCACCCACAACCTGGGACAGGGGTGGCGCTCATTTTGCAAGAAAGTAGAATTTTGGACAGCCCCTTTAAACCTATTTTTGCCGAAAGAAGATGCAGCTATAATGAAGTGTATGTGGTGACAGGACACGGTGGTGTATGGTAAATGGGTAAGCATGCTAAACACCAGAACATCCAGCTCCTACCTTCCTCTCTATGCTGTCCTCTCCGTCGGTGGAGCTGATGCTGTCTCCCAGCCTTGCTCTGGACGGTCGGGGTCTTTTGCTTTTTACTATGAGATGAGCGCGAGTTTTCAGAACCTTTGAGTCCAGTCTTTCTGTTTGAGGAATCGCTTCACTAAAGCCTGAAATACAGAATAAGGATATAACCTAAAAGCAGAAGGCATAATCCTGGTGTCCTATCTCAGGGTAGTATATACTAGTGACAGAGAGGCTGAACAGAATGATGTATCACTTACATTGTTCTGTGCAGCTGATCCACAGATCTCCTCCTAAATAACATGGACAATAGGTAGTCCTCTTCATTATGTGCATGAGCTCAGTAGTCCTGGATATTCATGAGAAGCAGAAAACTCCGCCCACCAGCTGCTGATTGGCAGTTATCTATCAATGCTGTGTATAGGCAGTCAACTGTCAATCAGCAGGGCGGGAGAGCGGTGGGGCAAGAATCCTATTCTCCTGCATATTAGGAGAACGGCTGCACAGAATTATACAATTAATACACCGATCTGTTCAGTATTTCTGGCACTAGTTTACACTGTCTTGATTTAAGGCGACATAAACCTAGTAACAGATTCCGGTTAGCTGCGTGGGTTAGCTACTTGGAATTAAAAAGGTAATGTTTCCCCTCGAGGAGAGCACCATAAAGATGTGGGAAGACTTACTGTATGGGCCATTCAAGCTTCAATAGAAATTATGGAAAGAAGAATATGCACAGCAGCTCCATGACTCCACCTTCTGGAGGGAGTTTGATGGTTAGCAAAACCATCAAATCAAAGACAATAACACAACATTCAAATAAGGCTCAATTGGTTAAGCGAGATTGACCGTAGTCTAGTGTAAAAATATAGGCGTGTCCCGAAATTGTCACCGTCCTTCCCATCCCCCTTTACAGATGCAAAGTAACATACAAGTAATGCTCACTACTACACCTGACACCTTACTCTCTGTCTCCCACTCCTCCCCCGCCCTTCTGAGATGGCTGATGTAAACAAGTCCCTGGCAGGCTGTATCTTTTGTAGCTTCTTTGTAATGCTGGGAGGGTTAATCACAGTGAGTTTATCAGCAACTTGACCTCAGATTAATCCTCTCAGCATTACAAAGAAGCTACAATGCTGCAGATAAAGCCTGCCAGGGACTTGATTACATCAGCCGTCTCAGAAGGAAGGGGGAGGAGGGAGAGACAGAGAGAAAAGCTCTCACACAGATTTTTGTGTCTTCAGCAAAAAAGCAGCAGCTGAGAACTGGGGGAAGGAGACGGAATGGATAATAACAAGTATGAAAGGAATTGTTAGTCTCACCATGGGCAGCAACATATCAAAGTTTGAGTTTGGGTGGAATACCCCTTTAAACCCATAAATGGATCAATGGATAAGCCTGAAATATGTCTCCCTCTATCTATCACTAGGTACTGTCCAGAGCAGGAGAGGTTTTCTCTGGGGATTTGCTGCTGCTCTGGACAGTTCCTGACATGGACAGAGGTGGCAGCAGAGAGCAATGTGTCAGACTGGAGAGAATTCACCACGTTCTGCAGGACATACAGCAGCTGATAAGTACTGGAAGACTGGAGATTTTTAAATAAAAGTAAATTACAAATCTATATAACTTTCTAAAACCAGATGATTCAAAAAAAAAAAAAAAAAGATTTTCGCTGGGGTGCCCCTTTAAGGTATCTTAATGGAGTCACACACTTGTTGGGGAAGTTACTTCCACAAGCTGGCGTCAACAAGCTGCTTTGCATATTCTTCATCCCAGTACTAGTCATATATCCAGGGAAATGTGTAGTAGATAATTTGTGTGTATATATATATATATATATATATATATATATATATATATATACAGTGGTACCTTGGTTTAAGAGTAACTTGGTTTAAGAGCGTTTTGGTTAAAGAGCTCACAGTTTTTCAAAATTGTGACTTGGTTTAAGAGCATTGTTTTGGTTTAAGAGCTCCCTGTACTGGGTGGGAGCGTGAGTGGGGGAGGGGCATGGCTGCATAGCGGGGTCTACAGCACTGTACTCTGACCCAGGAAGTCTCCCTCACCTTCCAAATCATCCACTTCAGGCTGGGGCTTGCATCAGGGGACAGGACTGTGGAGGTAATCTCTTCAAAGCTGTAACCCCTCTCTCCCCGTACAGAGAGCACTGCTATACTGTGCCCACATCTGCCCTGCTCATTCCTTCCTGCTCCCTGCAGTGTTTCCCATCCTCTCCGATATCACATATTCTGCTGTTTCTGAATGTTTGTTTCATTTGTTTTACATGTTATTCAGAATAATAAATCATTATTTTTGGGGTGGCGAACCAATTGTCTGCATTTTCATGATTTCTTATGGGAAAATTTGCTTTGGTTTAAGAGTGCATTTGGATTACAAGCATGAACCCGGAACGAACTATGCTCGTAATCCAAGGCACCACTGTATATATATATATATATATATATATATATATTTATTTTTTATTTTTTTTTTTTCCTAGAATTTTAAGTGCTGGAGAATATGTTGGTGCTTTATAAATAAAATTATCATTTATTTTACACTGAACCAGTTTGCTTAAATAGCAGGAGTCTAGAGTAGGAACAAATGTGGTTATACATATGCAGCATACATATATTCCGTGAATACACTCCGTGCACGAGAGATGTGCAATAGACCGGATTCACGAACGCATTACAGACAAGTATTTGTAAACCTACTGAACGTTTACCACATTCATACAGTAAAGTGAAGAATTCTAATAGCCGCTTTACAGCGATAGATACCAGGTAACCCCCGGCCGATATAAAGCGATCATTGGGACAATATAACTGTATAATAACTCACCGAACACATCATCGCGGTCTGCACTTTTGGCTGCGCCTTCTGAAACTGTGCACAGAGTTAGTGGTTAATGGTGTTAGCAAACGCAACATTGCCACAAAGATAGGAAGGAGAGTCAGGGGTCAAGCCGCCCGGGATAGTGACAGGGTAATACAACTAGAGAGGGTTAAGAGGGTTTAGCCTTAAAGGAACGTCCCAGGTAAAAGAGATAGAAAGGAAGATTTTCTTTTAGAAAATGTTGTTAAATTTGCCTTATAATGTATGGTGCCAAGGGGGAGGAGCATGACACTGGAATTCTCCTGCTGGAGTCATGCTCCGCCCCCTTAAACCCTACACTGGATTAAACAACAAAATTAAGTTTTTAATTCTAAGATGGGGAACCATTGGCTCTCCAGCTGTTGCCAAACTACAATTCCCATCATGCCTGGACAGCCTTTGGCTGTCCAGGCATGATGGGGGTTGTAGTTTTGCAACAGCTGGAGGGCTGGAGGCTCCCATTTCCCAGTCTCAGAATACAACTAAGTGTGAAATAGAATCAGTGACAGAATGATCAATACAATAATCACTAAGAACCCTGGAATACACACAGAACACAATACACGGTGACAGCCGGGGACTGCTCACACTGTAACACATAGGAAACAAGGAGAAATCCTATAGCTGTTTATACCTGGGGCCCTGATTCTAATCAAGATCTTATTTTGCGGTTTTTTTTTTACACTATTTGGGTATTTTTTTTTACTTTTTTTCCCATGAATAGGCAGATAGGCGGGAATCAATCTTAAAATTGATAAATCACTTCCTTAGGGTACAAACCCACACACCGTATAAGCAGCAGATACGCAGCAAATACGCAGCAGATTTGATGGTACAGATTTGATGCTGAGTTCAGTTATTTAGATCTAATCTGCTGCGTATTTGCTGCGTGTTTGCTGCGTATCGCAGCAGTAAATACGCTGCATATACGGTGTGTGGGTTTATACCCTTAAAGTGTCACTGTTGTTTAATTTTTTTTTTTTGGCAGAAATCGATAGTACAGGCGATTTTAAGAAACTTTGTAATTGGGTTTATTAGCCGAAAAATGCATTTTTTATCATGAAAAAGCAGTTTGAAGCTCTCCCCTCTGTCTTCATTGTTCTCTATGGAGAGGGGAGGGGTGGAGGGAGATGAGGCACCAAAACAGGACAACAAAGAGCTAATTTACAGCTACATCACCGGGCTATCTCCTCTGACAGTGAGCAACAACCTCTCTGACCTCTGAATAGCGGCTTTCACACAGGTTCCGCTATGTAATCCTTTGTTCTCTGCTCTCTGCTGCCGACTAATCTCCCCCCTCCCCCCTTCATAGACTTCACAGGGCTCAACTGATGCAAGAAGACGTGATTTCCTGATAATGAGCAGTGAATGAGAGAGGGGGGGGGGACCAGGGGAAAGTATTTCTGAATGCAGATAATGGCATATTTGCCTAATAATCCCAATTACAAAGTTTCTTAAAATCACCTGTACTATTGATTTCTGCAAAAAATGAAACAACGATGACACTTTAAAGTATCACTGTCATCATAGAAAACTTTTCACATAGAGACATCATGAAGACATGTGAAAAGTTTTGATTGGTCCGGGTCTGAGTGCCCACACTGGTACCGATCAGGATAACGAGCCGAAATAGGACCATTCTAAGTATGGTCCTCCCCCGGATATGTGTCATGTGATCAGTCAGGCTCATAATGTAAGTCTATGGAGCCCGACTGATTATGCTTAAACAGAGCGGAGAGTGGAAGCACTGCAGCATCGTCTTCTCCCGGCTCGTTCTCCTAATTGGTACCGGTGTAGACACCTAGACCTGGACTGATCAAAACTTTTGACGTGACAAAAGGTTTCTATGATGAAAGCAATCCGCTAAAGGCCAAGAAAACAATAGATCTGCAGCTGATCGTATCTTTTGGATTGCCCTAAAATTTATCCCTAGAAACTGACAGCACAGATTTGCCTGTATCTGTGCTGTCAGTTTCCAGATTACCAGCAGTGTATACTTACCTTCTGCACTGCTATATGATCCGGCAGAATGATTGACAGCAGCAGCACAGAAGGTAAGTATGATCTGGAAACTGACAGCATAGATATACTGTATGCATACGTATGCTGTCAGTTTCCATAGCTGCACAAGGATTGTTCATGAAGCTCAGCCGCTTGTGTTGTGTAAAGGATCTGCAAACGAGCACAGATCTCTCTGATCGCCATTTGTTTGCGTCCTTGCACAGCTCCATGTCGGTCCGTGTAAAAGGACCCTTGCTCCTGGAGGATTTACAGGGGGAGAGGATGTAACAGGTAACAGGAAGAAACGTTCCTATATCCCTCCATATAAGTCATTGGGGTTTACAGGGGGAGAGATGAACGTTACAGGATCTGATTGGTAAGGAAGATGATGACATAAAGAAAAGTCCCCGGACATTGCCCTGGAGGTCTCCGCAGGGTTTACATGGGGAGTAACAGGTAGCGGCTGGTCAGAGACAGAGTGAATGGTACCTATCTCCCTCTATGGAGGTCACTGGAGTCTGTACAGGGAGAGAGATGAAAGTACAAGGCTGGCATTTGTCTTCCTGCTCTCCCTCCCATGTCCCCTACATAGACACAAAGCCAGGAGGAAAGAAAGGCACCAAGAGCTTTCATCCTGCTATATCAACGGGAGCTTCACCCTGATCTAAGCTCTCGCCTCTAATAGCCCTAATATTCTAGCAGCCACATAGTACATACAGCCTTAAAAGTGAAAAGGTTAGAAGAAACACGTCGGGCAAAGCTAACAGACAGTGCTGCGGTTAGTGCCGGGTCCGGGGGACATTCTATCTTGCTCTCTGTATTAGTGAATACATTTTACCTAGAATGTTATTTTTGATTGGAAACTTTATTGGCCCATTTCCTGCATCCTGTTTCCTGTCCAGAGAATTCCTTTAATTCTTCTCACCTTACCACTTTCTATCTGTTGATCAACTGCCAGACGGACTTACCTGTCAGTCTTTAGGACCCTGGAAGACGTTTCCAATGCTCCATACACTGTAGATGTTACTGAGGGGTAACAATAATAAGGTGCAGCCAATAAGAGCCGTGCGATAACCGGTAGTCACAGACCGCCAGCATCTGCACCAGGTTATTGGAACTGTTAAAGGGAATGTATGGCCTAGATTGTTTATCATTGTATAGTGGAACATGTTTTTTTCTTTTCACTAATCTGTAATTTTTTTTTAATTTCAGTTTTTGTTCAGTATTATGGGGGCGGCCATCTTGGCTGAGCTATTTTAACAGAATTTAGGAATATGCTTTACAGTAAGCCCATGAACCATAGGACACACCAGTCAGGACCTGTCCCTTTCAGATGAATGGTAAAGGTTTCTGGGCATGCTTTACATACATCAATCTACAGGAAGGGGGGGCACTGAGCTGTGAGCAGCAGCTATTGTATTACCTTTGGTATCTATATACTTGTGTCCCTTGTCACTGTACTCCTGTCTGTGTTATCTATATACTAGTGTCACTCCCCTCCTGTCTGTGTTATCTATTTACTGGTGTCACTGTAGTCCGGTCTACGTATATACTGGTGTCACCTGTCACTGTACTCCTGTCTGTGTTATCTATATACTGGTGTCACCCGACACTGTTCTCCTGTCTGTGTTATCTATATACTGGTGTCACCCGGCACTGTACCCCTGTCTGTGTTATCTATATACTGGTGTCACCTGTCACTATACTCCAGTCTGTTATCTATATACTGGTGTCACCTGGCACTGTACTCCTGCCTGTGTTATCTATATACTGGTGTCACCTATCACTGTACTCCTGTCTGTGTTATCTATATACTGGTGTCACCCGGCACTGTACTCCTGCCTGTGTTATCTATATACTGGTGTCACCCGGCACTGTACTTCTGCCTGTGTTATCTATATACTGGTGTCACCAGTCACTGTGCTCCCATATGTATTATCTAAATACTGGTGTCATCTGTCACTGTAATCAGTCTGTATTATCTATATACTGGTGTCATCTGGCACTGTAATCCTGTCTGTCATGATAAGGAGGACACTTCTGGCCAATGATCTGTACAGAACAGCTTAGCTTTAGACCTAGTGGCCAGAAGATTGTTCCTATTACATAATACCTTCCCTTAAAAAAAAAAGTTGCACAAATATCTAGGTGCATAAGTGCAATAATAAATTGCAAAAGTTGACAAACTCTTTAAAAAGAATAAAAGATAAAATTAAATAAATGATTGTATATCAATAATTATCGTATTTGGGCAACAATAAGAAAAGCTTCCAGTGAAAATGTATTGAGTGACTGAATGACATTCTTTCTGGTAGTGCTGCAAAAAATTGCAAAAAAAAAATCAAAAATTAAACAATAAAAAAATCAAATAAATGTTTGTTTTTTTAAAATTGATGGTGAAATAAATAAATAATGTCCATGATCTCAGTGACTTCAATGAATGAAAATGAATTCACTCATTCCTCTCCCATCGGCGTCGTGGAATGGGCATGACTGCTTGATTCAATGGAATCAAAGAGCCGTAGAAACGCGTCAATTTTTTTTTTTCAATATCTTTATTGCAAAAGTGAACGCCCCTCTGACGGACCATCTTAAGACATGATTTCAAAATATGGCAAAACGCAGTACGAAACAGGATTTAATGGCGAAACGGTCAAACAAGGTTTTTTTTTTCTTTTTTTTACATCTGGCATGACATCACAGTTTTGTGGTTAAACAGGAAAAAAAAAATCAATAAACTGTATAAATATATTTCCTTACCATTTCCTTTAGAAAGAACAAAATCGGGGATTCCCAAGTTTTCTTAGAATAACGTTTGTAAAGGGGTATTCCAATCTTATAAAGTGATGGCGCATTGCAAAGGATAGAAGAGGTTGGACCCCTAATGATCACTTTAAAAAATCGGAATACCCCTTTAAAAAACAGGTAGGACTTTTTCGAAAATTTTTGATGACCATGGACCATACGGGCCCATTTTTTGCATATAACACAGGCTGCTAGTAAGAAATCAGAATATGGACGACCTCCTGATAGTTAGGGAGCGCCCCCTTAAAGTTGTGTTAGTATACGCTTTGTACATACATGGCCGATGATATCCATTAGTCCTGGAGCCGTAAGCTCCACTTTGTGTTATACGTATGTGATACAGTAAGTTGGCTGGTGTCAGTTTTGCATGAGTTGTTAGAGAGTCGGAGGGTGTGGACCTTAAAGGGGTATTTCCATTTGACAAAGTAATCCCCTTTCGGCCCTACAGCTGTTGCAAAACTACAATTCCCATCATGCCTGGACAGCCAAAGCGAAGCTTTGGCTGTCCAGGCATGATGGGAATTGCAGTTTTGCAACAGCTGGAAGGACGAAGGTTCCCTATCCCTGCCCTAGGGTATAACTAATAGATCATGGATGGGTCCCCCTTGCAATCTCGAGTACGGTAACCCAGTCCCTGACTGTTTCTGACAGATCTTGTAGAGAATAAACAGAGCGGCGTTGCATATGTGCTCCATTCAAACGAGAGACTGGGGTCCCCATTCTTGACACTATGGGGGGCCCTCCATCATGGTCAGCTAGATATCCCTATCCTGTGGCTAGGAGATAACTATGTCAGATGGAGTCATGAGATGGTGCTGAGCTTTCCCGCTGTGAGGAGATGGAAGAGCTGCCTCATACAGGGTTTGGATACAGAGTCGTCCAGCTGGCAGTGAGTAATAGATAAAAGTGTGGCTAAATTTTTTAAATGAGGTTTATGATGTTATCTTTACTTTTTTGGGATAGTAAGTTATGGAAATGCCTGTCTATATTGTCTGAGGGGGGTGCTGTGATCCGGACCTAGGGTGATCAGATGATCAGAGTGTATCTGACAGGATATCTTATGACTAACTACCTAAGAGTCAGCCTGCCTATGGTTCTCCACCTTCCTGTGGCCTTTCACCTGCCTGAGACCCTCCTCCTGCCTGTGGTCCTCCTCCTGCCTGTGGTCCTCCGCCTGCCTGTGGTCCTCCGCCTGCCTGTGGCCTTCCTCCTGCCTGTGGTCCTCCTCCTGCCTGTGGCCTTCCACCTGCCTGTGGCCCTCCTCCTGCCTGTGGCCTTCCTCCTGCCTGTGGTCCTCCGCCTGCCTGTGCTCTTCTGCCTGCCTGTGGCCTTCCTCCTGCCTGTGCTCCTCCACCTGCCTGTGGCCCTCCTCCTGCTTGTGGCCCTCCTCCTGCCTGTGGCCCTCCTCCTGCCTGTGGCCCTCCTCCTGCCTGTGGTCCTCCTCCTGCCTGTGGCCTTCCGCCTGCCTGTGGCCCTCCTCCTGCCTGTGCTCTTCCGCCTGCCTGTGGCCCTCCTCCTGCCTGTGCTCCTCCGCCTGCCTGTGCTTCTCCGCCTGCCTGTGCTCCTCCGCCTGCCTGTGCTCCTCCGCCTGCCTGTGCTCCTCCGCCTGCCTGTGCTCCTCTGCCTGCCTGTGCTCCTCCGCCTGCCTGTGGTCCTCCGCCTGCCTGTGGTCCTCCGCCTGCCTGTGGTCCTCCGCCTACCTGTGGCCCTCCGTCAGTTGCAAAACTACAATCCTCAACATGACCCGACTAAAAAAAAATGGCCCAAGACATAGAGTAGCAGACATCTTAACAGTACCTGCCAGAACACCAAAAAATTCTATCCTCCAAATCAACCATAAAAAGGGATAAACCATAGAAGAAAGTTTTAGTTAAACTTCCAGTTTACAAGACTCAGGCTCAAAGTCAAAAACAACCACCAGAGATTAGGAAGATCGTCAAGTGGACCCCGGAGCCGGCACAATAAGTCACAAGAGAGTCCATAAACCTTAGGGTCCTATTCCACGGGCAGAGGAGGGCCCGATCAATGATGTAAACGAGCGGCGATCTGCTAGATCGCCACTCGTTTACTGGGCCTATTCCACGGCCCGATGATCGTTGAGCGAGGGCTGCAAGGACATCGTTACCGATGTCCTTGCAGCATCATACATTACCTGTCCAGGCTTCTTCTCGGCGCTGTCTTCATCCCCGGGTCCCACGCGCTCTATCTTCAGAATGGCCATTCTGAAAATAGAGCGCGCAGGACCCGGGGAGGAAGACGGCACGGAGAAGAAGACCTGACAGGTAATGTATGATGCTGCAGCCTGTCAAATCGTCGGTCGCCCGCCGCGCACCACTATTCAACCATAGCGATGCGCGGTGGGGGAACAATGATTTTAGGTCTGGTCCTAAATGAACGATCAGCCGGTGACATGATCATCGGCTGATCGTTCTCTCTATTTCACCAAACGATAATCGGCCGAATCGGGCCAAATGGGGCTGATCCGGCCGATTATCGTTACAGTGGAATAGGGCCCTTGGAGGACGACTGTGGTCACTTGCTTCTTGAGGTTATCACTATGTGGGCCCACTGGCAAACACTCAATCTGTTTTTGGTTATGGCACAATAGATAGCACTGTCCCCTGGCACTACCAGAGTGAAGCAATCCTACTAGAGATGAGCATGCTCGAATCCGGTCGTTCGGCATTAATTACCGTTGGCTGAAGAAGTTTGATGCCGCCCTAGGGAGACCAGGTAAACATAAATATAACCATAGGCCCCAGGCTGTATCCATGTTTTTTCAGACTCCCTTGGGGCGGCATCCAAGTTCCTCATTTACCAGTAACCAAATGGCAAACTATCCAACTCGAGCATGCTCCAGTGCCCAACTAGGACAAGACGAATCAACGGTGACATCAACACATGGCCGAAGGAAGCAACGAAAGACAAAGAAACAAGAACAAAGGACATGCTCTCTGCTTTTACGTTTTTAGAACAAAGTGACTCATGTTACCTAAAGGGGTCACTGGCTATGCCCCCCCCCCCATTGACTGCTATTGGTAAATCATCTATTGTAGGTGTACGGCCTCCTTTCTGATCCTGTCCCCGATGAGATAGAGATGTAACAAGCACCAAATGAACAGTCTGCTATGCTACGGACTCCATAGCTTCTTAGAGTGTGAGTGGTGCACCATGGCTGGATAACAACAGCCACAAGCAGAACTTTTTGACCTTGAGTGTACTATTACTTATTTTATGCAAAAAGAGTCCATGGAGCCTCATGTAAGAGTCTCGAAACACAGGACTAGCCAAATATCCCTCCAGGGTCCAGACAAGGGGTGGGTCCTGAAGATACTCTCCTCCGACCACCTCACCTACCATATTGTTCCGCCACCCTCGTGTATTGCTTCCATCAATTTTGACTCCATGATTCAGATGAATCACGCTAAGGTGGTCCGACCCCCCCACTTATGTATACTGTCTGTTTGTTGGATGTATGATCGAAGACAAAACACAAAACATGTCTGCAGATATACTTATATATGTATATATCACCCGGTCCCCTCCTCTGTTCCGTTGTTTGCATTTTTTTGTAAGTTTTTTTTTGTTAAATAAATGTATAGACAACTCGATCTGGACAGAAAACATATAGAGAGAGATGGCGCCTGTGTATAACCATACAAAGAAGCATCCGGCAATGACACTGATACATTGTAACACTGCATTCTGAGTTCAGAGAAATGGTACGGGCGGCCGGCTATGGCACCGCCACACGCATCACATGCATTATGCATATTGCCAGGAGGGTCAGTTAGGGTTTTTTTGTTAAGTTTTTTTTTTTTTAGTTTCTCAACTCAAGATTTTCAATGTTTTAACAAACCTTCCTTCAAGCCATCCAAGTTCGACTCTTGATTTTCGCCCAAATCCTCGGCCGAAACCACGCTTGAGTCGTCGCCAAGACCTGTCCTGCTTTCAAAAATGTTGTTGTTGTTGTTCACTTGACTGCCGTTCTGCTTGAGAAGCCGAAACACCTCTGCTTCCAGGTCCCTGATCTACAATGACAGGATGGGAAGGGGGTGTAAGGTGTCGGGGAATTACGTACAATAGACCACCCTTATTAACAGACCAGTCTAGGTGGGGGCGGTTGTGTTACTCACGCGTGACTGCAAGTTTTGAACTTCTGCGAGATGAACTTTTTCCATGTCTTCAATTTTCTTCTTCTCGACTTCTTGCCGTTTCATGAAGTCGACTTCCCTGAAATATGGAGAAAATACAACAAATGCCTTATTTCTCTTGGTGAAAAAATTCCAAATCAACAGGTGGCAGTAAGTTATATTGATTCGTAAATTACTTCTATTTAAAAATCTTCAGTCTTCCAGTACTTATCAGCTGCTGTATGTCCTGCAGGAAGTGGTGTATTCTCCCCAGTCTTACACAGTTCTCTCTGCTGCCACCTCTGTCCATGTCAGGAACTGTCCAGAGCAGCAGCAAATCCCCATAGAAAACCTCTCCTGCTCTGGACAGTTCCTGACATGGACAGAGGTGGCAGCAGAGAGAACTGTGTGAGACTGGAGAGAATACACCACTTCCTGCAGGACATACAACAGCTGATAAGTACTGGAAGACCAGAGATTTTTAAATAGAGGTAAATTACAAATCTGTATAACTTTCCGACACCAGTTGATCTAAAAGAAAAAGATTTTTGCTAGCTTACTACTACCTATAAAACCTTAATAGGTTTATTCTGACTCTTCATTCATTACTATTCATTCTGTTTGGGAGGCCTTATAGACAACGGATAAAAAGGTGTCCAGGTACGCCTGCTGCCATTTTATTCAATTTGGGGAACAACGGATCTTGACTTTGCTTTTTTTTTAGCTTTGATGCAGTTAAAAGTTTAAAAAATTGACGTAATTTTGCAATTTTTCTATTCAGAACAAGTTGTCTCCATGGTAACAGACTACAAACAAGCCCTATGTAGTCAGATCCTGCGGTCATTGTCCCTCCCATCCATCCACTATATCTCACTTCTGTTGGAAATCCTTGATCAGTTTCTTGGCCTTGTTGTATTTCTTCTCCAGGGCCTGGTACTGACTCTGAGTCTCCTTCAGGTGCTCGTTGACCGTATGACACAGAGTCTGAGCCTCGATCCAGTAACTTTCCAGCTTCATCATCCTATCTTTGTTCTCCTCGATGTTTTGTTGCAGCTGAGTCTTCTCCAGTTCCCACCTCACTTTTTCATTCTCTGCAGCTTTAAGCTGAAGGACAGAGAAAAATCATTAAAAAACAGAAGATCTTGGAGGATCCCATAGATAAAGTATGATGGAATATCTTACATATCTACAGCAGTTACATTTGCTATTCCCCATCCTCTATCTATCTCCTATCTATCTATCTATCTATCTATCAATCTATCTATCTATCTATCTATCTATCTATCTATCATCTATCTATCATCTATCTCGTATCTATCTCCTATCTATCTTCTATCTATCTCCTATTTATCTCCCATCTATCTCCTATCTATCTATGATGTATGTAAAGTATGATGGAATATCTTACATATCTACAGCAGTTACATTTGCTATTCCCCATCCTCTATCTATCTATCTATCTATCTATCTATCTATCTATCTATCTATCTATCTATCTATCTCCTATCTATCTATCTATCTATCTATCTATCTATCTATCTATCTATCTATCTATCCATCAATCATCTATTTGTCTGCTATCTGTCTATAGAACACAAATAATGTACGCAGCACTCAGAGAAGAAGATTTGGTGCCAGCAAGCATGTTGGGGGTCCACCAGGCACGGACTTATGTATCTTCAAAAAGGCGGCAGCACTCCAGTAGGTAGTGAAAAATACGTGCAAAAGTTTATTCACATCCCAAAATAAGCAAAGAAAGCGACGTTTCTGACTGTGGTCAGAAACGTCGCTTTCTTTGCTTATTTTGGGATGTGAATAAAATTTTGCACGTATTTTACACTACCTACTGGAGTGCTGCCGCCTTTTTGAAGATCTATCTATCTATCTATCTATCTATCTATCTATCTATCCATTCATCCATCAATCAATCATCTATCTATTAGTCTTCTATCTATCTATCTATCTATCTATCTATCTAGTTCAACTGTATACTAGTGGCACCACCACAGACGATGAGTCCCGTGTGCCAGCGGGAAAGTACTTGACCGGAGTACTCAGCTTAGATATTTATACAAATTTCCCGCAGCACAACTTGTATTGAAGAAACTTCGTGTTATTTATTTCATGTCAAAGTGCAAAGAAAAACATGCGTGCAGCACAGCAAAAAATAAAGAAGTACCATGCGACGTTTCGGTGACCTCCGTCACCCTTTTCAAGCATGCTTGAAAAGGGTGACGGAGGTCACCGAAACGTCGCATCGTACTTCTTTATTTTTTGCTGTGCTGCACGCATGTTTTTCTTTGCACTTTGACATGAAATAAATAACACGAAGTTTCTTCAATACAAGTTGTGCTGCGGGAAATTTGTATAAATATCTATCTATCTCCTATCTATCTATCTATCTCCTATCTATCTATCTATTTATCTCCTATCTATCTATCTATCTATCTATCTATCTCCTATCTATCTATCTATCTCCTATCTATCTCCTATCTATCTATCTATCTCCTATCTATCTATCTATCTATCTATCTATCTATCTATCTATCTATCTATCTATCTCCTATCTATCTATCTATCTATCTATCTATCTATCTATCTATCTCCTATCTATCTATCTCCTATCTATCTATCTATCTATCTATCTATCTCCTATCTATCTATCTATCTATCTATCTATCTATCTATCTATCTATCTCCTATCTATCTATCTATCTATCTATCTCCTATCTATCTATCTATCTATCTATCTATCTATCTATCTATCTATCTCCTATCTATCTATCTCCTATCTATCTATCTATCTATCTATCTATCTATCTATCTATCTCCTATCTATCTATCTATCTATCTATCTATCTATCTATCTATCTATCTATCTCCTATCTATCTATCTCCTATCTATCTATCTATCTATCTCCTATCTATCTATCTATCTATCTATCTATCTATCTATCTATCTATCTCCTATCTATCTATCTCCTATCTATCTATCTATCTATCTATCTATCTATCTATCTATCTATCTATCTATCTATCTATCTATCTATCTATCTCCTATCTATCTATCTATCTCCTACACATATTTATTATATCTTGTATGTATCCACCTATCATATTTAAACAAAAGTTAAAGGGTTAGTATACTCTTCCAAAAACAGCACCACACCTGTCCACTGTTTGTGTCTGGCATTGCGGATGAAGTGAATGAGGCTGGGCTTCTACGTATGACACATCCTGTGGACAGGTGCAGCGCTGCTTTGGGAATAAGACAGGCATGTTTTCAGCATTACCATGGACCCATCAATATAAAGAGACTCTTATACAGTAGTATGGTCTGCAGGTACCACTCTTTGTATCCGCTTTGTGCCAAGACCATGACATTATCCTCTTAAAGGGGTACTCCAGTGAAATTCATTTTCTATCAAACCGACTGGTGTCAAAAAGTTATACAGATTTGTACTTTACTTCCATTTGAAAATGTCAAAACTTCCAGTACTTATCAACTGCTGTATTCCCTGCAGGAAGTGGTGTATCCAGTCTGACACAGTGCTCTCTGCTGCCACCTCTGTCCATGTCAGGAACTGTCCAGAGCAGCAGCAAATCCCCATAGAAAACCTCTGCTGCTCTGGACAGTTCCTGACATGGACAGAGGTGGCAGCAGAGAGCACTGTGTCAGACTAGAAAGAATACACCACTTCCTGCACCACATACAACAGCTGATAAGTACTGAAAGATTGGAGATTTTTAACAGAAAAAAATTACAAATCTCTGGCACTAGTTGATTTAAAATATATGTATTTTTTTTTGCTGATCTACCCCTTTAATGTGAATTGACAAGAGCATGAAAAGTATCTTGAAATTCAAGTTTCCTATGGATATTTGGATTATATATACTGTATATATATATATATATATATATATATATATATATATATAAAACTATATGGGTTCTTTGGGATATATATATATATATATGGGTGTGATTGACTTTATAAGAGTGACGCATCTTACTGTCCTGTTACAATCTGCAACTGGTGTGTGCAGGGACTGTCCTGGTCTTACTGGGTACCAGCCAAATATACCCACTAGCCATCAGTATATCAGTGCCGGCCACTTAGTCGTCCTGCTGCGCCGAACCATTGAAATGTTCTCACAATTTCCCCCTTTGAGCCTATATCCTCATACAAACAAGCCGCCACCGAGCCGCCTTACCTTTGTCTTCAGCTTCTGGATTTCAGCTTCGGTGACTGCATGCTTAATCTGCAGCTGCGAGGGAAGAAAGGGAGAGAGTCAGAGAGGGATGGATGGAGGGGGGGGGGGGACAGACGGACGGGCTGTGGAGGGTCCCTGCAAAACGCTGCACTGCAGTGGGATGTAAATTACAATGTCTCGCTAAAAAAAAAAAAAAACGACTATACAGTGTCAGCCTCCAGATCGGGATCAGGTGGCCGCCTTGTAATAGTAATATAAAAATATTGAGTGACGTCCAATCTGCGGCCGTGAGATAAAATCATCAACATAAACATCAACTGGTGCCAGAGATTTGTAATTTACTTCTATTAAAAAGATCTCTAGCAGCAAATCCCCATAGAAAATCTCTCCTGCTCTGGACAGTTCCTGACCTGGACAGAGGTGGCAGAAGAGAGCACTGTGTCAGACTGGAGAGAATACACCACTTCCTGCTGAACATACAGCAGCTAATAAGCACTGGAAGACTGGACATTTTTCAATTTAAGTAAATTACAAATCTGTATTACTTTCTGGCACCAGTTGATTTGAAAGAAAACATTTTGGCGAACAACCTCTTTAATAACAGACACCAATCAACAGTAGTAGTAAAAGCAGCCCACACTTCACAGGTGTCAGAGAAGAAGGACCCCCAGTAATTACAGCGGTCTCACTTTAGTATTAATCTCAGATCCCCAAGCACAACCTTCCCCCCATCCATTGGTCCCTTAAGTCCCTAAGTTTTCCATAGCCACCAATGTTTCTGGTTTTTACTGCATTTATGGTATGGGGGAGTGGCTTATTTTCCAGGGACTTGTACATTTCTTGGTTGACTGCAGGGGAGGGGCTTTAAAAATTTTACGAATTTTTCTTCCAATGCAGGGAGAAGGCTTCATTCACCAGTTCACTGTTAGATGCTTCCAGAATTTACAAAGAAAGCCTGTGAGTCCTGCTTCGCCCACCACTCATAGAGAATGCCTGTGAGTCCTGCTTCCCCCCCCACCACTCATAGAGAAAGCCTGTGAGTCCTGCTCCCCCCCACTAACTCATAGAGAAAGCCTGTGAGTCCTGCTTCCCCCACCACTCATAGAGAAAGCCTGTGAGTCCTGCTTCCCCCACCACTCAGAGAAAGCCTGTGAGTCCTGCCCCCCCCCCACTAACTCATAGAGAATGCCTGTGAGTCCTCCTTTCCCCACCACTAACTCATAGAGAATGCCTGTGAGTCCTCCTTCCCCCACCACTCATAGAGAAAGCCTGTGAGTCCTGCTCCCCCCACTAACTCATAGAGAATGCCTGTGACTCCTGCTTCCCCCACCACTCATAGAGAAAGCCTGTGAGTCCTGCTTCCCCCACCACCACTCATAGAGAAAGCCTGTGAGTCCTGCTCCCCCCCACTAACTCATAGAGAATGCCTGTGAGTCCTCCTTCCCCCACCACTCATAGAGAAAGCCTGTGAGTCCTGCTTCCCCCACCACTCAGAGAAAGCCTGTGAGTCCTGCTTCCCCCACCACTCAGAGAAAGCCTGTGAGTCCTGCTCCCCCCCACTAACTCATAGAGAATGCCTGTGAGTCCTCCTTCCCCCCCACTAACTCATAGAGAATGCCTGTGAGTCCTCCTTCCCCCACCACTCATAGAGAAGCCTGTGAGTCCTGCTTCCCCCACCACTCATAGAGAAAGCATGTGAGTCCTGCTTCCCCCACCACTCATAGAGAAAGCCTGTGAGTCCTGCTTCCCCCACAACTCATACAGAAAGCCTGTGAGTCCTGCTTCCCCCACCACTCAGAGAAAGCCTGTGAGTCCTGCTCCCCCCCCCCCCACTAACTCAGAGAATGCCTGTGAGTCCTCCTTTCCCCACCACTAACTCATAGAGAATGCCTGTGAGTCCTCCTTCCCCCACCACTCATAGAGAAAGCCTGTGAGTCCTGCTCCCCTCCCCCACTAACTCAAAGAGAATGCCTGTGACTCCTGCTTCCCCCACCACTCATAGAGAAAGCCTGTGAGTCCTGCTTCCCCCACCACCACTCATAGAGAAAGCCTGTGAGTCCTGCTCCCCCTCACTAACTCATAGAGAATGCCTGTGAGTCCTCCTTCCCCCACCACTCATAGAGAAAGCCTGTGAGTCCTGCTTCCCCCACCACTCAGAGAAAGCCTGTGAGTCCTGCTTCCCCCACCACTCAGAGAATGCCTGTGAGTCCTCCTTCCCCCACCACTAACTCATAGGGAATGCCTGTGAGTCCTCCTTCCCCCACCACTCATAGAGAAGCCTGTGAGTCCTGCTTCCCCCACCACTCATAGAGAAAGCCTGTGAGTCCTGCTTCCCCCACCACTCATAGAGAAAGCCTGTGAGTCCTCTTCCCCCACAACTCATACAGAAAGCCTGTGAGTCCTGCTTCCCCCACCACTCATACAGAAAGCCTGTGAGTCCTGCTTCCCCCACCACTCACAGAGATAGCCTGTAAGTCCTTCTTCCCTGCCCACCGCTCATAGAAAAAGCATGTGAGTCCTGCTCCCCCCCACTAACTCATAGAGAATGCCTGTGAGTCCTCCTTCCCCCACCACTCATAGAGAAGCCTGTGAGTCCTGCTTCCCCCACCACTCATAGAGAAAGCCTGTGAGTCCTGCTTCCCCCACCACTCAGAGAAAGCCTGTGAGTCCTGCTTCCCCCACCACTCAGAGAATGCCTGTGAGTCCTCCTTCCCCCACCACTAACTGATAGAGAAAGCCTGTGAGTCCTCCTTCCCCCACCACTCATAGAGAAGCCTGTGAGTCCTGCTTCCCCCACCACTCATAGAGAAAGCCTGTGAGTCCTGCTTCCCCCACCACTCATAGAGAAAGCCTGTGAGTCCTCTTCCCCCACGACTCATACAGAAAGCCTGTGAGTCCTGCTTCCCCCACCACTCATACAGAAAGCCTGTGAGTCCTGCTTCCCCCACCACTCATAGAGATAGCCTGTAAGTCCTTCTTCCCTGCCCACCGCTCATAGAGAAAGCATGTGAGTCCTGCTCCCCCCCACTAACTCATAGAGAATGCCTGTGAGTCCTCCTTCCCCCACCACTCATAGAGAAGCCTGTGAGTCCTGCTTCCCCCACCACTCATAGAGAAAGCATGTGAGTCCTGCTTCCCCCACCACTCATAGAGAAAGCCTGTGAGTCCTGCTTCCCCCACAACTCATACAGAAAGCCTGTGAGTCCTGCTTCCCCCACCACTCAGAGAAAGCCTGAGTCCTGCTCCCCCCCCCCACTAACTCAGAGAATGCCTGTGAGTCCTCCTTTCCCCACCACTAACTCATAGAGAATGCCTGTGAGTCCTCCTTCCCCCACCACTCATAGAGAAAGCCTGTGAGTCCTGCTCCCCTCCCCCACTAACTCAAAGAGAATGCCTGTGACTCCTGCTTCCCCCACCACTCATAGAGAAAGCCTGTGAGTCCTGCTTCCCCCACCACCACTCATAGAGAAAGCCTGTGAGTCCTGCTCCCCCCCACTAACTCATAGAGAATGCCTGTGAGTCCTCCTTCCCCCACCACTCATAGAGAAAGCCTGTGAGTCCTGCTTCCCCCACCACTCAGAGAAAGCCTGTGAGTCCTGCTTCCCCCACCACTCAGAGAAAGCCTGTGAGTCCTCCTTCCCCCACCACTAACTCATAGAGAATGTCTGTGAGTCCTCCTTCCCCCACCACTCATAGAGAAGCCTGTGAGTCCTGCTTCCCCCACCACTCATAGAGAAAGCCTGTGAGTCCTGCTTCCCCCACCACTCATAGAGAAAGCCTGTGAGTCCTCTTCCCCCACAACTCATACAGAAAGCCTGTGAGTCCTGCTTCCCCCACCACTCATACAGAAAGCCTGTGAGTCCTGCTTCCCCCACCACTCACAGAGAAAGCCTGTGACTCCTGCTTCCCCCATCACTCATACAGAAAGCCTGTGAGTCCTGCTTCCCCCACCACTCACAGAGATAGCCTGTAAGTCCTTCTTCCCTGCCCACCGCTCATAGAGAAAGCCTGTGAGTCCTGCTCCCCCCCACTAACTCATAGAGAATGCCTGTGAGTCCTCCTTCCCCCACCACTCATAGAGAAAGCCTGTGAGTCCTGCTTCCCCCACCACTCATAGAGAAATCCTGTGAGTCCTGCTTCCCCCACCACTCAGAGAAAGCCTGTGAGTCCTGCTTCCCCCACCACTCAGAGAATGCCTGTGAGTCCTCCTTCCCCCACCACTAACTCATAGAGAATGCCTGTGAGTCCTGCTTCCCCCACCACTCATAGAGAAGCCTGTGAGTCCTGCTTCCCCCACCACTCATAGAGAAAGCCTGTGAGTCCTGCTTCCCCCACCACTCATAGAGAAAGCCTGTGAGTCCTCTTCCCCCACAACTCATACAGAAAGCCTGTGAGTCCTGCTTCCCCCACCACTCATACAGAAAGCCTGTGAGTCCTGCTTCCCCCACCACTCACAGAGATAGCCTGTAAGTCCTTCTTCCCTGCCCACCGCTCATAGAGAAAGCCTGTGAGTCCTGCTGGAGAGACCATAATGTACTGGGACGGAGGGTACTGTAGGTGACGCTATACTAGTTCCCTACACATGGAGCAGTACATGTCCGCTACACAGTCACCAAGAGGTTACAGTTGCACATCCAGAAGGTCCCGGAACAGACCTTATAATCCCCTAATAAGAGGTGTTTGGTGACTTGCCATGACTGTGCGGAGCTATTCTTATTCCTCTGCTCTTCTGTCTGATTTTTTGGAAGGAACACAGTAATTTCTATGTACGTTCCTCCTGGCAGAGCCGATAATTACAGTATTTCTATGTACTTCTGAATCTAACAATACTTGGGGAAAAGTGCAGCCCCGGCTTTCAGGGATAACCTAATGGAGCGAGAGATTTCTATGTGGTTGATGTTTTTCGGATGGTTATTTATATTTCCCATAGGTTTTCATGTTACAGTCTCCCGATGATGGTGTCCTACCGGCATATAGGGGTTCAGATAGGAAGGTGTCCCGATAATGGTGTACCACCAGCTTATAGGGGGTCAGATAGGAAGGTGTCCCGATAATGGTGTACCACCAGCTTATAGGGGTTCAGAGGAGAAGGTCTCCAGATATTGGTGTACCACCACCTTATAGGGGTTCAGAGGGGAAGGTGTCCAGATATTGGTGTACCACCACCTTATAGGGGTTAAGAGGGGAAGGTCCTTCAATAATCATGTACCACCAGCTTATAGGGGTTCAGAGGGGAAGGTCTCCAGATAATGATGTACCACCGGCTTATAGGGGTTCAGAGGGGAAGGTCCTCCGATAATGATGTACCACCGGCTTATAGGGGTTCAGATAGGAAGGTCTCCCGATAATGGTGTACCACCGGGTTATAGGGGTTCAGAGGGAAAGGTCCTCCGATAATGGTGTACCACCGGCTTATAGGGGTTCAGAGGGGGAAGGTCCTCCGATATTGGTGTACCACCAGCTTATAGGGGTTCAGAGGGGAAGGTCCTTCAATAATCGTTTACCACCAGCTTATAGGGGTTCAGAGGGGAAGGTCTCCAGATAATGATGTACCACCGGCTTATAGGGGTTCAGAGGGGAAGGTCTCCCGATAATGGTGTACCACCGGCTTATAGGGGTTCAGAGGGGAAGGTCTCCCGATAATGGTGTACCACCGGCTTATAGGGGTTCAGAGGGGGAAGGTCCTCAGATAATGGTAACCCACCGCCACCGGCTTATAGGGGTTCAGAGGGGAAGGTCTCCCGATAATGGTGTACCACCGGCTTATAGGGGTCAGAGGGGGAAGGTCCTCAGATAATGGTGTACCACCGGCTTATAGGGGTTCAGAGGAGAAGGTCTCCCGATAATGGTAACCCACCGCCACCGGCTTATAGGGGTTCAGAGGGGGAAGGTCCTCCAATAATGGTGTACCACTGGCTTATTATAGGGGTCCAGAGGGGAAGGTCTCCTGATAATGATGTCCCACCGGCTTATAGGGGTCAGAGGGGAAGGTCCTCCGATAATGGTGTATCACTGGCTTATAGGGGTCCAGAGGGGAAGGTCTCCCGATAATGGTGTACCACTGGCTTATAGGGGTCCAGAGGGGAAGGTCCTCCAATAATGGTGTATCATCGGCTTATAGGGGTCAGAGGGGAAGGTCTCCCGATAATGGTGTACCACTGGCTTATAGGGGTCCAGGGGAAGGTCCTCCGATAATGGTGTATCATCGGCTTATAGGGGTCCTGAGGGGAAGGTCCTCCAATAATGGTGTACCACTGGCTTATAGGGGTCCAGAGGGGAAGGTCCTCCAATAATGGTGTATCATCGGCTTATAGGGGTCAGAGGGGAAGGTCCTCCGATAATAGTGTACCACCGGCTTATAGGGCTTCAGAGGGGAAGGTCTCCCGATAATGGTGTACCACCGGCTTATAGGGGTTCAGAAGGGAAGTAATGGTGATAACTGTGTCCCATGCCCCAAGGTGTTATGGGACACAGTCTGCTAGAAACAGCACGGCTGGACACTGCTTCCCCTCCAGTAACAGAGACCAATGGCTCAGGGTAATCGTCTGCTAGATAACATGGTCTCTGGGAAGTTATAACAGTGACTAGAAGGCTTCATATATAAAGATACCTCTACACCACTATAATGCAACATTTGAAAGATTATTTATAGAACAAATCTATATTCAAAACAACACTGTAAATACATTACTGATCCTGTACTGATCCTGAGTTACATCCTGTATTATCCTCCAGAGCTGCACTCACGATTCTGCTGGTGGGGTCACTGTGTATATACATTACTGATCCTGAGTTACATCCTGTATTATACTCCAGAGCTGCACTCACTATTCTGCTGTTGGGGTCACTGTGTACATACATTACATTACTGATCCTGAGTTACATCGTGTATTATACTCCTGGCTCTCCATGACAGGTTATTATTACATAGTGCTGTACACATAGACATCATATCACCTGTCTTCTACATCTTTTACCTCTTTGAATTTGTGAGCCAGTTTTGTTGCATCCAGATCTGAAGAAAACATCTCGTCACCTTCCGGAAGATCAAAGACTTCAATGGCCATTTCCCTTCCCGGGATGACCGGGCCCACGTCTTCATCCTCCTCATCGGTGGCGTATTCACCTGTCTGTGAGATGAAGTGGACTATTACACAGTATATACACAATATAAACCTATTCTGTATGGGGTTATATCCACTGTGTAATCCTATGCCATAACACTAAGATCAGCGACCCCTCCTATAGATATACATCAAGAACTGTCAACCTTGAAGAACAATATGATTTAAAGGCGTTGTTCAACAATTTTCTTTCTTTCAGATTAACTAGTGCCAGAGATTTGTAATTTACTTATATTAAAAAATCTCCAATCTTCCAGTACTTATCAGTTGCTGTATGTCCTGCAGAAAGTGGTGTATTCCCTCCAGTCTGACACAGTGCTCTCTGCTGCCACCTCTGTCCATGTCAGGAACTGTCCAGAGCAGCAGCAAATCCCCATAGAAAAACTCTCCTGCTCTGGACAGTTCCTGACATGGACAGAGGCGGCAGCAGAGAGCACTGTGTCAGACGGGAGGGAATACACCACTTCCTGCAGGACATACAGCAGCTGATAAGTACTGGAAGACTGGAGAGGTACATTTAATAGAAATAAATTACAAATCTCTGGCACTTACTGGCATCAGCTGATTTAAAAACAAAAAAAAATTGTGAACAACCCCTTTAAAGGTGGACATTCAAGGGGTTTTCTGGGACATTTTTAATTGATGTTTTACTATCCCCTGGATATGCACCCTGATGGGTCAGCTATCTATAGACAACTGAGCTGAAAGCTGACAGCGCTATACACTTTGTAGTGGCCGTACTGGGTTACTGCAGTTGAACTCTAATTCGTTTCAATTGGAATTGAGCTGCAGTAACACCATATGGCCACTACTCCGTGTATGGCGCTGTGTGCTCTCTCTCTCTATATATGTATATATGTACGCACAGCTCTAGAAACAGCTGATCGGTGGGAGTGCTAAGTATTGGACCCTCACCAGATGTTGATAGCTAATAGTAAAAAAAGCAGACTAGAAATCTCCTTTAAGAAGTAAAGTTTTTAGTAATGGGGAAACATTCCTATTCAAATTAATTGGCTGAAAACCATGAATAAGACAGTTACGTATCCCAGAAACCTGCAGGGAACTATGGGGCTATAGTATATATTACTACACTACTGTGACCTACACAGTGAGGTTATTCCACAGCCGGCTCATTGCATTAATAAGAGCGCCCTGCGTCCTTTTATCTGGGAATTAAAAAGTTCTGTAACCCACACTGCCGAGGCTTGTCAGCCCCATAATAACCGAAACGTGGGTGATGGTAACACGACGGCGCTCAAAGAGAACACGCTCACAGCGCAGTTTACCACCTCATTGTTTCCATAGATGAAAGGAACGTTTCCCGCACCCTGCAAGATGCTGACAGCTAGAATACAGCTTCAAGGGGAATGTGACAACCCCGACAAAACAGCAAATAGCGCTACAGCAGGAGGAGAGGTCCCAGGATTGTCGGGGGATCAGGACGTCAGACGCAAGAAAAGCGTCAGATATTAGTAATCTGAGAGATCGCAGTGATGTCACTAGATTATGGGAATCTTCTGCTCTCCATTAGGATACTTAAAGGGGAACTTCGGCGGAAAAAATGTTTTCAAATCAACTGGTGTCATAAGGGTATTAAGATCTGTAATTTACTTCTATTTTAAAATCTCCAGTCTTCCAGTACTTATGAGCTGCTGTATGTCTTGCAGGAAGTGGTGTATTCTTTCCAGTCTGATACACTGCTCTCTGCTGCCACCTCTTTCCATGTCAGGAACTGTCCAGAGCAGTAGCAAATCCCCATAGAAAACCTCTCCTGCTCTGGACAGTTCCTGACATGGACAGAAGTGGCAGCAGAGAACACTGTGTCAGACTGGAGAGAATACACCACTTCCTGTAGGACATACAGCAGCTGATAAGTACTGGAAGACTTCACATTTTAACATAGAAGTAATTTGAAGATCTGTATAACTTTCCGACACCAGTTGATTCAAATAAAATTCTGGCCGGAGTACCCTTTAAATTATGTCACTCAGACATTAATCTGATATACTAGAGTGATGTCACTAGATATTAGTGACCTCATAAGCTACGTCACTGGATGTCAGTAATTGCATGGGCTCTCCTCAGAGTTACTTCAGTGATGTCACTACATGTCTGTATTCTTATACGCTCTCCTATACAATATACTGTGTCAGTGATGTCACTACATGTCTGTATTCTTATACGCTCTCCTATACAATATACTGTTTCAGTGATGTCACTACATGTCTGTATTCTTATACGCTCTCCTATACAATATACTGTGTCAGTGATGTCACTACATGTCTGTATTCTTATACGCTCTCCTATACAATATACTGTGTCAGTGATGTCACTACATGTCTGTATTCCTATACGCTCTCCTATACAATATACTGTCTCAGTGATGTCACTACATGTCTGTATTCTTATACGCTCTCCTATACAATATACTGTCTCAGTGATGTCACTACATGTCTGTATTCTTATACGCTCTCCTATACAATATACTGTCTGAGTGATGTCACTACATGTCTGTATTCCTATACGCTCTCCTATACAATATACTGTGTCAGTGATGTCACTGCATGTCTGTATTCTTATACGCTCTTCTATACAATATACTGTGTCAGTGATGTCACTACATGTCTGTATTCTTATACGCTCTCCTTTACAATATACTGTGTCAGTGATGTCACTACATGTCTGTATTCTTATACGCTCTCCTATACAATATACTGTCTCAGTGATGTCACTACATGTCTGTATTCTTATATGCTCTCCTATACAATATACTGTGTCAGTGATGTCACTACATGTCTGTATACTTATACGCTCTCCTATACAATATACTGTGTCAGTGATGTCACTACATGTCTGTATACTTATACGCTCTCCTATACAATATACTGTGTCAGTGATGTCACTACGTCTGTATACTTATACGCTCTCCTATACAATATACTGTGTCAGTGATGTCACTACATGTCTGTATACTTATATGGTCTCCTATACAATATACTGTGTCAGTGATGTCACTACATGTCTGTATTCTTATACGCTCTCATCTGGGTTATACTGTCTCAATGATGTCACTAGATTTCAGCATCTCCTAAGTTTACAGTTACAAGTTCCCTCTTACACTACTAACTTTATGTCCCTGTTATTAGCTGCACATCTCAGCACTGACCTCTAGGTGTCCCTGTTGCTCCTGGTTCCTCCTGCACTGTAGGTTATTGTTTTGCATTTTTTTTATATATTTTTCTGCCCAAATAATACCATAAATAATAATACCAAACTATAGTACCCAAATAACAGCACTATAACAGCACTTTATATAACCCATATAACAGCACTATATAGTACCCATATAACAGCACTTTATATAACCCATATAACAGCACTATATAGTACCCAAATAACAGCACTATATAGTATCTATATAACAGCACTATATATAACCCATATAACAGCACTATATAGTACCCATATAACAGCACTATAACAGCACTTTATATAACCCATATAACAGCACTTTATATAACCCATATAACAGCACTATATAGTACCCATATAACAGCACTATATAGTACCCAAATAACAGCACTATATAGTACCGAAATAACAGCACTATATAGTATCTATATAACAGCACTATATATAACCCATATAACAACACTATATAGTACCCATATAACCGCACTATATAGTACCCAAATAACAGCACTATATAGTACCCAAATAACAGCACTATATAGTACCCATATAAGCACTATATATAACCCATATAACAGCACTATATAGTACCCATATAACAGCGCTATATATAACCCATATAACAGCACTATATAGTACCCAAATAACAGCGCTATATAGTACCCAAATAACAGCGCTATATAGTACCCACATAACAGCACTATATAGTACCCATATAACAGCACTATATAGTACCCATATAACAGCACTATATAGTACCCATATAACAGCACTATATATTACCCATATAACAGCACATATATATAACCCATATAACAGCACTATATAGTACCCATATAACAGCACATATATATAACCCAAATAACAGCACTATATAGTACCTATATAATGGCACTATACAATACCCATATAACAGCGCTATATAGTACCAATATTTTTCAGCCGGTGGTGCCTGCGGGGTCTGGGGGGCCCTTTAGGGTCTGGTCCTGTGACAATGGGGTTGCAGGGCCATTCCGTGACCCCCCTTCTTGTGGTCGCTGACCGGCACAGTGATGTTTTTTGGGTAGGGACTCATGTGTATCAGAAGACCTGCACGTGGTACATGAGGCAATATGGTTTGGCCAAATTATATACTAACTTCTGATGTTGATTTTAAATGTAGCTGAATAAGCTTTTGTGTCAGCCATGGGTGCGATGTGCAGCCATTTCTGTCTTTTTGGCTTGTGCATATAGTACCTATATAATGGCACTATATAGTACCCATACAACAGCACTATATAGTACCCATATAAGCACTATATATAACCCATATAACAGCACTATATAGAACCCATATAACAGCGCTATATAGTACCCATATAACAGCACTATATATAACCCAAATAACAGCACTATATAGTACCCATATAACAGCACTATATAGTACCCATACAACAGCACTATATAGTACCCATATAAGCACTATATATAACCCATATAACAGCACTATATAGAACCCATATAACAGCGCTATATAGTACCCATATAACAGCACTATATAGTACCCATATAACAGCACTATATAGTACCCATATAACAGCACTATATATAACCCAAATAACAGCACTATATAGTACCCATATAACAGCGCTATATAGTACCAATATTTTTCAGCCGGTGGTGCCTGTGGGGTCTGGGGGGCCCTTTAGGGTCTGGTCCTGTGACAATGGGGTTGCAGAGCCATTCCGTGGCCCCCCTTCTCTGCTTGCGCACGCTTTGCGGGGATTGTGGTCACTGACCGGCACAGTGATGTTTTTTGGTTAGGGACTCATGTGTATCAGAGACCTGCACGTGGTACATGAGGCAATATGGTTTGGCCAAATTATATACTAACTTCTGATGTTGGTTTTAAATGTAGCTAAATAAGCTTTCGTGTCAGCCATGGGTGCGATGTGCAGCCATTTCTGTCTTTTTGGCTTGTGCATATAGTACCTATATAATGGCACTATACAGTACCCATATAACAGCGCTATATAGTACCCATATAACAGCACTATATAGTACCCACATAACAGCACTATATAGTACCCATATAACAGCACTATATAGTACCCATATAACAGCACTATATATAACCCAAATAACAGCACTATATAGTACCCATATAACAGCACTATATAGTACCCATATAACAGCACTATATAGTACCCATATAACAGCACTATATAGTACCCATATAACAGCACTATATATAACCCATATAACAGCACTATATAGTACCCTAATAACAGCAGTATATAGTACCCTAATAACAGCAGTATATAGTACCCATATAACAGCACATATATATAACCCATATAACAGCGCTATATAGTACCAATATAACAGCACATATATATAACCCATATAACAGCGCTATATAGTACCAATATAACAGCACTAACACTGCTATAAACGGCCGAAACAATACCTCCAAACAGTGCACTGCCCAAAGGGAACTCTACCGTGCTTAGATACCACTACAGTGCTCAGATACCAATACACTGCTGAGATACTACTACAGTGCTCAGATACCACTACAGAGCTCAGATACCAGATATCGCTACAGAGCTCAGATACCAGATATCGCTACAGAGCTCAGATACCACTACACTGCTGAGATACTACTACAGTGCTCAGATACCACTACAGAGCTCAGATACCACTACCGTGCTCAGATACCACTACAGAGCTCAGATACCACTACACTGCTGAGATACTACTACAGTGCTCAGATACCACTACCGTGCTCAGATACCACTACACTGCTCAGATACCACTACACTGCTGAGATACCACTACACTGCTCAGATACCACTACCGTGCTCAGATACCACTACAGAGCTCAGATACCACTACACTGCTGAGATACCACTACACTGCTGAGATACCACTACAGTGCTCAGATACCACTACAGTGCTCAGATACCACTACAGTGCTCAGATACCACTACAGTGCTCAGATACCACTACAGTGCTCAGATACCACTACAGAGCTCAGATACCACTACAGAGCTCAGATACCACTACAGAGCTCAGATACCACTACACTGCTGAGATACTACTACAGAGCTCAGATACCACTACAGAGCTCAGATATCACTACAGTGCTCAGATACCACTACAGAGCTCAGATACCACTACAGAGCTCAGATACCACTACACTGCTGAGATACTACTACAGTGCTCTGATACCACTACAGAGCTCAGATACCACTACAGAGCTCAGATACCACTACAGTGCTCAGATACCACTACAGTGCTCAGATACCACTACAGAGCTCAGATACCACTACAGTGCTCAGATACCACTACAGAGCTCAGATACCACTACAGAGCTCAGATACCACTACAGAGCTCAGATACCACTACACTGCTGAGATACTACTACAGTGCTCAGATACCACTACAGAGCTCAGATACCACTACACTGCTGAGATACTACTACAGAGCTCAGATACCACTACAGAGCTCAGATACCACTACACTGCTGAGATACTACTACAGAGCTCAGATACCACTACAGAGCTCAGATACCACTACAGTGCTCAGATACCACTACAGAGCTCAGATACCACTACACTGCTGAGATACTACTACAGTGCTCAGATACCACTACAGAGCTCAGATACCACTACAGTGCTCAGATACCACTACAGAGCTCAGATACCACTACAGTGCTCAGATACCACTACAGAGCTCAGATACCACTACACTGCTGAGATACTACTACAGTGCTCAGATACCACTACAGAGCTCAGATACCACTACAGTGCTCAGATACCACTACAGAGCTCAGATACCACTACAGAGCTCAGATACCACTACAGAGCTCAGATACCACTACACTGCTGAGATACTACTACAGTGCTCAGATACCACTACAGAGCTCAGATACCACTACACTGCTGAGATACTACTACAGAGCTCAGATACCACTACAGAGCTCAGATACCACTACACTGCTGAGATACTACTACAGAGCTCAGATACCACTACAGAGCTCAGATACCACTACAGTGCTCAGATACCACTACAGAGCTCAGATACCACTACACTGCTGAGATACTACTACAGTGCTCAGATACCACTACAGAGCTCAGATACCACTACAGAGCTCAGATACCACTACACTGCTGAGATACTACTACAGAGCTCAGATACCACTACACTGCTCAGATACCACTACAGAGCTCAGATACCACTACAGAGCTCAGATACCACTACAGTGCTCAGATACCACTACAGAGCTCAGATACCACTACAGAGCTCAGATACCACTACAGTGCTCAGATACCACTACACTGCTGAGATACTACTACACTGCTGAGATACTACTACAGTGCTCAGATACCCCTACAGAGCTCAGATACCAGATACCACTACAGAGCTCAGATACCAATACACTGCTGAGATACTACTACAGTGCTCAGATACCACTACAGAGCTCAGATACCACTACAGAGCTCAGATACCACTACAGAGCTCAGATACCAATACACTGCTGAGATACTACTACAGTGCTCAGATACCACTACAGAGCTCAGATACCACTACAGAGCTCAGATACCACTACAGAGCTCAGATACCACTACACTGCTGAGATACTACTACAGTGCTGAGATACTACTACAGTGCTCAGAGACCCCTACAGAGCTCAGATACCAATACACTGCTGAGATACTACTACAGAGCTCAGATACCACTACAGAGCTCAGATACCACTACAGAGCTCAGATACCACTACAGAGCTCAGATACCAGATATCGCTACAGAGCTCAGATACCACTACACTGCTGAGATACCAATACAGTGCTCAGATACCACTACAGAGCTCAGATACCACTACACTGCTGAGATACCAATACAGTGCTCAGATACCACTACAGAGCTCAGATACCACTACAGAGCTCAGATACCACTACAGAGCTCAGAAACCACTATAGCGCTCAGATACCACTACAGTGCTCAGATACCACTACAGAGCTCAGATACCAATACAGTGTTCAGATACCACTACAGAGCTCAGATACCAATACATTGTTCAGATACCACTACAGAGCTCAGATACCACTACACTGCTGAGATACCAATACAGTGCTTAGATACCGCTACAGTGCTCAGATACCACTACAGAGCTCAGATACCACTACAGAGCTCAGATACCACTATAGCGCTCAGATACCACTACAGAGCTCAGATACCAATACAGTGTTCAGATACCACTATAGCGCTCAGATACCACTACACTGCTGAGATACCAATACAGTGCTTAGATACCGCTACAGTGCTCAGATACCAGATGCAAAACTACAATTCCCATCATGATTGGCTAAATTTTTCAGGCATGATGGGAGTTGTAGTTTTGCACCAGGTTTGATCCCCCTGACCTATGACGATCCGGCCCCATCAGTGAAGCCTGTTTATCCCTGTATCTTCCAGCCTGCTCTGTGATTGGTCAGTATTCGGGGAGGACCCAGTTATTCCTACATCACCATCATTTCTCTATTGTAACGAAAAATAATAAATAATAATAATAATAAAGATCAAAAGACGACAAGAAGCCGATGCGCCTTCCATCCTCTGATCGGTGAGAGTGGAATAATGTGGCGGCTTTCCTCTCGTAAATGAAGAGTTAGATGATGAATAAAAAAGCGAAGCGACGGAGACGCTGTAGAATGGAATGGCCATGAGATAGCAGATAGCCGGGATCTCATCGGCTGCGTACAGGAGAGCCGGCACCTGCCTCATTGCCATTCTATGCACTGCTGCTGCGGCTGCTGCAGGGTAATGTGATTTTCTGCTGCAGGAAATATTGAATCCCGCTCTTTACATTAGTGACGCACTCCAGAGGTTTAATAGTTGTTTTTTATGGACGCCGAGGTGGCTGATCTGAGTGAAATCCGAGCCGAGGCTACAGAGAAGCTTAAGGAGTGTTCCCTGGGGCGGAATCTGGAGATGCTACATCCAGGTCATTGTGTGCGCAGGAAAACAAACGCTCAAGGAATCCGAAGGAGAAACGCTCACTGTGTCATATATACTCATGGTGTCAACACGGTCCGCTATAAATTATATCAGAGGCTGTAACAATGTATAACAATGCGGCAAAAAAACAAACAAACAAAAAAAGGAATACAACCAACGTATGAAAAGCAACAAAGCGCTAGAAATATACAGGAGTCAGGAGTGCACCCCACCGTTGCTGGAGGGTCCATAGGGGAAAACACCAATATCCCCCCTGATATTCAGTCTGTAGCCTGATTCTAGATTTAGATACTTCTTGTATAGGGATGTGCTCCATGCAATACATACTGGATGTGAGGTCAATCTGTTCCGGAGTTTACAGCTTGCTGCTGGTGGCCCGATTTCTCTCAAAATTTCTAAACAGCTCATGTGATTCCCCCCTGCGGTCTATGTGCCATGTCCACCATGTATGCTCTCTTCCCTTCAGTCTGTGTGATGAGCCCTTCATTTGAGCTCTCCTCCCAATCTACAGTCTGTGTGATGAGCCCTTCATTTGAGCTCTCCTCCCAATCTACAGTCTGTGTGATGTACCTTTCATGTATGCACTCCGCCATGTCTACAGTCTGTGACCTGCCCTCCATGTATGCTCTCCTCCCTATATACAGTCTGTGACTTGCCCTCCATGTATGCTCTCCTCCCTATATACAGTCTGTGACTTGCCCTCCATGTATGCTCTCCTCCCTATCTACAATCTGTGACTTGCCCTCCATGTATGCTCTCCTCCCTATCTACAATCTGTGACCTACCCTCCATGTATGCTCTCCTCCCTTTATACAGTCTGTGTAACCTGCCCTCTATGTATGCTGTACTCCCTATCTACAATCTGTGACCTACCCTCCATGTATGCTCTCCTCCCTATATACAGTCTGTGACCTGCCCTCCATGTATGCTCTCCTCCCTATCAGCAGTCTGTGCGACTTGCCCTCCATGTATGCACTCCCTATCTAGTGTGCTGCTCTCTATGTATGCTCTCTTCTCTAAAGTCTGTGTGACCTGCCCTTCATGTATGCTCTCCTCCCTATCTACAATCTGTGACCTACCCTCCATGTATGCTCTCCTCCCTTTATACAGTCTGTGTAACCTGCCCTCTATGTATGCTCTCCTCCCTTATTACAATTAAGGTGACCTGCCCTCTATGTATGCTCTCCTCCCTTATTACAATTAAGGTGACCTGCCCTCCATTTATGCTCTCCTCCCTTTATACAGTCTGTGACCTGCGCTCCATGTATGCTCTCCTCCCTATCTACAGTCTCTGTGACCTGCATTCCATGAATGCGCTCCTCTCCATCTACAGTCAGAATGACCTGCCCTACATGTATGCTCTCCTTTCTATGTACAGTCTGTGTGATCTGCCCTCCATGAATGCTCTCCTCCCTATCTACAGTTTGTGTTACCTGCCCTCCATGAATGCTCTCCTCCACATCTATAGTCCTAGTAACATGTCCTCCATGTATGCTCTCCTTCATATCTGGGTTACCTACCTTTCATGTATGCTTTACTCCATATCTACAGTCTGTGACCTGCCCTCCATGTATCTTCTCCTAGCTATCTACAATCTATTTGACCTGCCCTCCCTGTATGCTCTCCTACCTATCTACAGTCTCTGTGATCTGCATTCCATGAATGCGCTCCTCTCCATCTACAGTCAGAATGACCTGTCCTCCATGTATGCTCTCCCCACTGTATACATTTTGGAAACTGAGGATCAGCTGACCTTTGGGCTGCATATATACTGGACAAGTGAAAGCTGCTCATAGGTGGTAGCTCTTTTGCCAGTCAATAGCTATCCTTCCCAAATGGAGAGAACATGGAAGCTGTTAAACTAGTATAAAAGACTGAAGGGATAGGTCTAGTGATTCTTAAAGGGGCTATCCAGACTAAGAAAACTATGGCTGGTGGTATTGCAGCTGAGCCCTGTTCCCTGTGAGACAAGCTGCCTGGGCATGCATATTTCTAGACAATCCCTTTAAAAATCCATCTGGTCCAATCCTTGTCTCCCCACAGACACGAAGATGTCAATGTATAGGTAGATGGCGGCTTTACACACCGTCACCCCTACGGTCTAGAAGACAGATGGGGAAACACACGGCAGGTTGGGACGGGGCGACAGAGTTGTCAACCAAAATAAAATCTTCATCAGCGGAAACTATCTGACAGAAATGCACGGACGTTGCGGGCCGCGTCCCAGCTGGTGCCAGTTCATTCGCAGTTCATGCTGTTTCCAGTCTGGAACTTGGCCAGAACCATAGAAAAATGAGAGGGCGTAATAAATAAAAGACATAAAATGTAACAAAGCGCTGGATGTCTGCACCGTAATCCGAGAAATACAAGGGGGCTTGTTTAAGAAACTGAAGCCTTCCAGTACTTATCAGTTGCTGTATGTCCTGCAGGAAGCGGAGTATCTGCACTAACAGCAAAAATTACATCAAAAATGCAATGTGTGAATATAAGTCTCTACAGAGGTGTAAAACTACAACATATCCTGGAGTCTGTGATCATCCAGAAGAGATCTGATATGTGATGATGTCATCCTGGACACACCTCCTCTGACACATTAAACACTGTGATTTTCTGTGGGTCATGCAGGTCATCACATGACCCAGTTAAAGTAATGAAACGCATAGATACAGCTGTGCTGGAATGAAACACTTGGCGCTGCAGGACTAGTGATGTTGAGAGTGCATAATGTGGGCAAAACAAAAAGGTGGAGTACTTCTTTAATGTAAACCATGGACAAGTTGCTGGTAACTGATCTCATATTCTAACCATGTGTCTCTTATAAGTAAAACCATTGTGTTCTGCGCTGAACAGGCTGTGGGTATGACTGCCTCATGATCACCCTACCAGCCAAAACATCCCTGACTCGTCTATGAAATATTACTATTACAACAATACCAGCCCTCCTGACCTTGGGGACTGGATTGGGCTCTGATATATCACTGATAACACAAATAACTGATGGTAACAAGATCCTCACCTCATCATCATCTGCATCGTACTGCGCATAGTGCTGCTCCAGCATCTCCCTCTGACGCCGCTCCTGCTCCAGAGTTTGGCTGATCAGCTGGGCTACCTCACTTATCTGTCCTGGTTTCTCCCGTCCTATAATAAACCTGTGCCGGGACAAAAGAAAAAATAGCAGCAAATAATATCCACAGAATAATAAAGTCCCAAGTAGAAGCTCTCTGAAATAGTATTATAGGTCATCCACTTAAGGAAATGGAGACTTTTCTAAAAATGCATAATTATTAAGTGACTGGCGTAACAGCACTACACAAGAATATAACTACTATAATACTGCCCCTATATACAAGAATATAACTACTATAATATTGCTCCTATATACAGGAATATAACTACTATAATACTGCCCCCTATATACAAGAATATAACTACTATAATACTGCCCCTATATACAAGAATATAACTACTATAATACTGCCCCCTATATACAGGAATATAACTACTATAATACTGCTCCTATATACAGGAATATAACTACTATAATACTGCCCCCTATATACAGGAATATAACTACTATAATAGTCAACGGGAAGAGAAAAGTAGAGCACACTCACCGTATCAGCTAGAAAACTTGCTGCTAGGACGCCAACCTGCACTTTCCTTCCTCCCCCATGAGCACCATGCTATCTATGCAATAAAGGACCAAGTTTTCTAGCTGATACGGTGAGTGTGCTCTACTTTTCTCTTCCCGTTGACTGTTACGTTTATTCTTAGTTTAGACGCACCCCGTGGCTTTGAATAGATCCGACTAGCCTGTTTGTCTTTGCCAGTGCATCTCATCCTTCGGGTGATCTCGTAGACTGACGCTAGGTGGTGCCGACCCTTCTTTCTCCTGTGTTGGATAACTACTATAATACTGCTCCTATATACAGGTATATAACTACTATAAGGCTGCCCCTATATAAAAGAATATAGCAACTATAATACTGCTCCTATATACTGGAATATAACTACTATAATACTGCCCCTATATACAAGAATATAACTACTATAATACTGCTCCCTATATACAGGAATATAACTACTATAATACTGCTCCTATATACAAGAATATAACTACTATAATACTGCCCCCTATATACAGGAATATAACTACTATAATACTGCTCCCTATATACAGGAATATAACTACTATAATACTGCTCCTATATACAGGAATATAACTACTATAATACTGCCCCCTATATAAAAGAATATAGCAACTATAATACTGCTCCTATATACTGGAATATAACTACTATAATACTGCCCCTATATACAAGAATATAACTACTATAATACTGCTCCCTATATACAGGAATATAACTACTATAATACTGCTCCTATATACAAGAATATAACTACTATAATACTGCCCCCTATATACAGGAATATAACTGCTATAATACTGCTCCTATATACAATATTATATTACACTACTATATTACATTACAACCTGGGATCATAAACCTCTCGCTGTCTCCGCCGCTAATAAAGACAATTGGCAGTCCCCTGGAATATTCCCTAATTGGAAGAAATCGATTTCCCAGTCGGGCGGGTGACACATCTAGCAGGTGCCCGACCTGTCCATTACCATATGAGTGGATGCATTTTATTATAGCGGAATACAGAACTCGGCCAAAAGAAATCTGTAACATGGCAGCCCTGAAACACGTCCAGTGGATGTGCGGCCGCTGCCAGAACACAGTTATCAGATCTTCCCCGTCTGGGAGGCAGGATAAGCCGCAGTCTAGCATGTCGCCCTTAGATGACGGTATTATAATGGTCCCATATGGATGAAGCGCACTAATGGTAGATGTCACTGCCCTCCCCCCACTCATATAGGCGGCTTATACACTGTGCAGTAGGATGAGCTCCCATCATTCTGCTATGTATCATATACACATAGAAGGGGGGCAGGGGCCACAGGGTGAGAGGGGCAGGGGCCGCAGGGTGAGGGGGGCAGGGGCCACAGGGTGAGGGGGGCAGGGGCCGCAAGGTATGGGGGGCAGGGGCCGCAGGGGCCACAAGGTGAGAGGGGCAGGGCTATTTGATGCTTCTAGGCCATCACATGGTCACCAGTCACATAGAGTAGGTTCAAAATCATCTCCTCCTGATAGATGTAGGTATCTTCTTATGATTGGGGTGTGATACTTCATATATAGGTCCGGCGCTGTGTTGGTAGGTATGGGAACCACAGGTTCTTAAAGGAATTTATTATTTTTTTTTTTTTTTTTCAAATCAACTGGTACCAGAAAGTTATACAGATTTGTAAATTACTTCTATTTAAATATCTAATCTTCCAATACTTATCAGCTGCTGTATGTCCTGCAGGAAGTGGTGTAATCTATCTAGTCTGACACAGCGCTCTCTGCTGCCACCTTTGTCCATGTCAGGAACTGTCCAGAGCAGGAGAGGTTTTCTATGGGGATTTGCTACTGCTGTGGACAGTTCCTGACATGGACAGAGGTGGCAGCAGAGAGCACTGGAGACTGGAGAGAATACACCACTTCCTGCAGGACATACAGCAGCTGACAACTAATGGACCACTGGAGATTTTTAATTAGAAGAAAATTACAAATCTGTATAACTTTATGACAAAAGTTATTTTGAAAGAATTTTTTTTACGGAGCTCCCCTTTAAAGGAGTCTTCCACTAAAACAAAACTTTTGATATGTTGCTGCCCATGTTGAGTCAGAGAGAAAAGGCTCGCACACAGATTTCTGTATCTTCAGCAGAAAGCAGCAGCTGAGAACTGGGGAAAGGAGATTGACTAGATAATAAGGAATTGTTAGTGTCACCATGGGCAGCAACATATCAAAGGTTATGTTTGTGTGGAGTACCCCTTTAAGGCACCCCCTTAGGTGGTGATGGAAGGGCGGTATAGGTATCTGCTCTGTAGGGCAGTAACCTGGACTGATAAATGACTTGTCCCTTATACTATGGAGAGTTACTATATGGACACCTCCTCGGAGATCACTTGTACCTGTCATGTGACGCATTTTGGTTCCCGCTCGCACGCCCACACCTGTTCTCATTGAATTAGTGATAAATTGTGGAAACAGCAGCTCATACGGGCGATCTCTGGGGAACGCGCTAGATATGCAGCTGATTTCCTTCGACAATTTCCTGTTTCTTGTACGAGGAATTGACAACACGATGTTCCAGCTTTACTAATGCAGATCAGTGCTGCATTGCCCATTACTCAGCACAATCCGCCCAGCAAAACAACATTTGTGCCGAGTCGGCAATAAGGGACAAATCTTCCCTCACCGCTGCCGAAAAGAGCTCAGACGTCTCATGCTGGGATGATGGAGCCACCCCCATGGCTTCTCGTGTTGGTCGAGTATATTCATAGAGCCAGTAAGTATGACGTGTTTCAGGTATATGCAGGCAGCCTCAGCAGGGAATGAGTAGGGAGCTCGCTGCATCTGATATGTGCTGGGGACATCCATAAGAGCTGTAAGGGTCTTATTACACAGGCTGATGGGGGCCTGATAATAACTGTAAACGAGCACCGATCTGCTAGATTGGCGCTCATTTACTGGGCCTATAACATGACCCGATAATCGTTTTACAAGGGCTGCATGGACATCGTTACCCTTGCTTAAACTGCATACATTACCTATCCATGGCCCAGGGCTCCTCTTGCGGTTTTCCCCCCAGGTCCCGTGCGCTGGAGCTTCAGAGCGGCCTGTCTCAGCTGACAGTCCGTTCAGCCAATCACAGGCCACTCTGAAGCTCCAGTGCACGGGACCTGGGGAGAAGACCGCAAGAGGTCTTTGTCATCGTCTGTTCGTTGCGTTTATTACACGAAACAATAACCGGCCGGATAGGGCCGATTATTGTTCCGTGTTATAGTACCCGAAGAGGGATAGGTAGGGAACTCAAGTATACGGGAAAAAGGGGGGGGGTCTAATCTTACGGCTGGAAAGCAGCCACAAGCAGCACCTCTTGCTCTTTAGCGCTAAGGGCGATATTACACGGGACAATTATCGTTTGAAAAATTGTTATATCGTTTAGATTTAAAGGATATTTGCTTTGTGTGATTGCAGTGAACAATCAAATGACCAATGAGAAATCGTTGATTACTTGTTTAGACCTGGACCTAAAACCATTGCTGATTGTTCGTAGATCGTTTTGTGTAATCACGCGTCGTTTGGTCGTCCCCATAGGTTCAGTGAGCACAGGACGACTGCAAGACTGATTGCAAGTAAAGACCAGTGTTCCGTGTCATTGGGAGAACGATGTCAGGTTGTTCGCCAAAGCGGCCGTTTGAGATCGTTTATCGTTGAAAAATCGCTTTGTCTAATAGGACCCTATAACACGGGACGACTACAGTTATAAAACGACAATTGTTTGGTGTAAATGCAGCAACGATCAAACAGCCAACGAGAAATCGTTTATCCTTTGTTGGGTGCTGACACCAAAATCGCTGTAATCGGTCGCTGTAATTCCACATTCAGTCACTAATCTTTCAGCGTGATTCCACATCGCTCCTTCATTTGCCGGGAGTAAACGGAGTAAACAATCATGGTAACCATAGTGACTAACGACTTTTCTCTTCCCGTTGACTGTTACGTTTATGTCACTGCCCTCCCCCCACTCATATAGGCGGCTTATACACTGTGCAGTAGGATGAGCTCCCATCATTCTGCTATGTATCATATACACATAGAAGGGGGGCAGGGGCCACAGGGTGAGAGGGGCAGGGGCCACAGGGTGAGGGGGGCAGGGGCCGCAAGGTATGGGGGGCAGGGGCCGCAAGGTATGGGGAGCAGGGGCCGCAGGGGCCACAAGGTGAGAGGGGCAGGGCTATTTGATGCTTCTAGGCCATCACATGGTCACCAGTCACATAGAGTAGGTTCAAAATCATCTCCTCCTGATACATGTAGGTATCTTCTTATGATTGGGGTGTGATACTTCATATATACGTCCGGCGCTGTGTTGGTAGGTATGGGAACCACAGGTTCTTAAAGGAATTTATTATTATTTTTTTTTTTTCAAATCAACTGGTACCAGAAAGTTATACAGATTTGTAAATTACTTCTATTTAAATATCTAATCTTCCAATACTTATCAGCTGCTGTATGTCCTGCAGGAAGTGGTGTATTATTTCCAGTCTGACACAGTGCTCCCTGCTGCCACCTCTGTCCATGTCAGGAACTGTCCAGAGCAGGAGAGGTTTTCTATGGGGATTTGCTACTGCTGTGGACAGTTCCTGACATGGACAGAGGTCGCAGCAGAGAGCACTGGAGAATGGAGAGTATACACCACTTCCTGCAGAATACAGAATACACCACTTCCTTCGCTGTAATCGGTCGCTGTAATTCCACATTCGGTCACTAATCTTTCAGCGTGATTCCACATCGCTCCTTCATTTGCCAGGAGTAAACGGAGTAAACGATCATGGTAACCATAGTGACTAACGACTATTGTTCTGTGTAATATGGGGAACGATTTCAAGTTAATGATAAACAATCTTGTTTGAGATTGTTTAACGCTAATCTTTAAAAATCGCTAATAGGATCTTAAGTTTTGATGAGACACGTAATACTTAATTTCTCCATTGGTGGCGCAGTGGGGAGATGGCGATCACTCAGGGTTCTGTGAATGGGACACACATAGGGGCCAGTCTGACCACACCACATGCTGGGATGTATGGGACGTATAGCGAGATAACACGCTTACCTGACTTTTCCTTTGGTGTTTCGGAGAACAGTGGCTGCGAAATTCTGGGTGACGCCGACCAGACTTATCCCATCTACCTCTAAGATCTGATCGTTGACAAGGATCCTGAAAACACATAAGATAAGAAAACAGGTTAAAGATCAGCGAAATAGCTGTGAATGCAATCACCAACACAGCCACATAATAGATCACTGGGGATGGATGACTGTTCATATCATAGGTGGATACATACTAAGCCACCGATCCACCAGGGAGCGGCAGTATATCACAGGAGTAATGATTGGAGTTACCAGGGAAGGATAATGCACCACTAAATCACCAGGAATGGACAATGCACAACTAGATCACCAGGAATGGACAATGCACCACTAGATCACCAGGAATGGTCATTGCACCACTAGATCACCAGGAATGGACAATGCACCACTAGATCACGAGGAATGGACAATGCACCACTAGATCACCAGGAATGGACAATGCACCAGCAGATCATCAGGAATAGACAATGCACCAGCAGATCATCAGGAATGGACTATACACCAGTAGATCATCAGGAATAGACCTGTGCACCAGCAGATCATCAGGAATGGACTATACACCAGTAGATCATCAGGAATAGACAATGCACCAGCAGATCATCAGGAATAGACAATGCACCAGCAGATGATTAGGAATAGACAATGCACCAGCAGATCATCAGGAATGGACTATATACCAGTAGATCATCAGGAATAGACCTGTGCACCAGTTGATCACCAGAGATCAGTAAAGCACCACTAGATCAGGGAACGCCACTGAATCACTAGGTGGACAGTGCATAATACAGAGGTTGAGAAGCCATGGACATCCCCCAGTATAACATCAGGGCTCATGGAGAACACAAAGCTCTGACATCTGATTCCCAGGAAATACAGAGCAAAACCTCCTTCTATCAGGGATGGATTATTATCCCACTGATACGGCATAGAAAGAGGTAACGTTAACCCTTTAGGATGAACGATACATCGCTGGACTGCCTGTAACTCCACAATAAACTACTGGATCACTAGATCACCAGCTTCCCATTTCTAGGCCCCCATAGTTTACAGCCAATAGATTAGGGGTGGGGAACCTCGGCTCTGCAGCTAAAGCTTTGGCTGTCCAGACATGATGGGAGTTGTAGTTTTGCAACAACTAAAAAGCCAAGGTTCCCTACCCCTGTTATAAAGTGACGTGTTCCCTTTAAATTGCAGCCTCTGACAGTGCTCACGGGTCGGTGGAGGTTCCATCCTCTGAGATAACACGTTCTGCTTCTGTCACTTGTATTACAGAGCTCCATGACTAATGCTGCGCCCATCAGCCTGGCAAGTGTGACATAAGTGTGCGAGGACCACAATTATCTGATGTGCTGATTATGGTAGTTACTGGAACATACGCCACACTCCAGTACACTCCCTCATAGCAGTCACAATTACTGCACTTACATAGGGGGGAGTGGGATCATTTTTTCTATGACAGCAGTATATACAATAAAGCTGATATATATATATATATACTGTATATATACGGGTCATCAGAACATGGAGAACAGTTACAGCCAGCATCATGTGACACTCAATGTCCAGAGAAATGGTGGTGATTCCTCATGAATAACCCAAACCCTGACACGTCCCCTGACACGTCCCCTGACACATCCCCTGACACATCCCCTGACACGTCCCCTGACAGCTTCTCAGCATGAAAATAACAAAATCTGACATTTTATTTAGTTTATTGCTACTACAAGACCTGTTACTACGACTAATACTACTACTACTAACCATGTTACCACTATTAATACTACTACTAGCCCTGTTACTACTACTAATACTAGCCCTGTAACTAATAGCCCTGTTGCTACTACCAATACCATTACTAGCCCTGTAACTACTGTATACTACTACTTACTCTGTTACTACTACTAACACTACAACTAACCTTGCTGCTACAACTACTACTAACGCTGCTGCTGCTACTACTAACCCTTCTACTAATACTACAACTAAACCTGTTACTACAACTACTAAACCTGCTGCTGCTGCTGCTGTTACTACTCCTCTTTCTAGTAACCCTGATACTACTATTGCTAATACTAACTCTGGTACAACTCCTACTCTTATTACTCCTACTACTACTAACCCTGGTGCTACTCCTTTTACTACTACTACTATTATTATTACTACTAACCCTGGTGCCACTACTACTAATACTATTACTACTACTAACCCTGGTGCCACTACTACTAATACTATTACTACTACTAATACTATTATTATTACTACTAACCCTGGTGCCACTACTACTAATACTATTACTACTACTAACCCTGGTGCCACTACTACTAATACTATTATTATTACTACTAACCCTGGTGCCACTACTACTAATACTATTACTACTACTAACCCTGGTGCCACTACTACTAATACTATTACTACTACTAATACTATTATTATTACTACTAACCCTGGTGCCACTACTACTAATACTATTACTACTACTAACCCTGGTGCCACTACTACTAATACTATTACTACTACTAATACTATTATTATTACTACTAACCCTGGTGCCACTACTACTAATACTATTACTACTACTAACCCTGGTGCCACTACTACTAATACTATTACTACTACTAACCCTGGTGCCACTACTACTTATACTATTACTACTACTAATACTATTACTACTACTAACCCTGGTGCCACTACTACTTATACTATTACTACTACTAATACTATTACTACTACTAACCCTGGTACCACTACTACTACTACTATTATTGATACTACTAACCCTGGTGCCACTACTACTAATACTACTACTAATACTATTACTACTACTAACCCTGGTGCCACTACTACTAATACTACTACTACTAAGCCTGGTGCCACTACTACTAATACTTCTACTAATACTATTACTACTACTAACCCTGGTGCCACTACTACTACTACTACTATTATTGATACTACTAACCCTGGTGCCACTACTACTAATACTATTACTACTACTAACCCTGGTGCCACTACTACTAATACTATTACTACTACTAACCCTGGTGCCACTACTACTTATACTATTACTACTACTACTAACCCTGGTGCCACTACTACTTATACTATTACTACTACTAACCCTGGTGCCACTACTACTAATACTACTACTAATACTATTACTACTACTAACCCTGGTGCCACTACTACTTATACTATTACTACTACTAACCCTGGTGCCACTACTACTAATACTATTACTACTACTAACCCTGGTGCCACTACTACTTATACTATTACTACTACTACTAACCCTGGTGCCACTACTACTACCCCTACCCAGCTGCACACCTCCTGCTTTGTATATCACATTCTATACTGTAGTACTACTATTACTGCTACTACAACTACTAGCCCTACGCAGCCAGTAGTTTTTTCACCAGACTACCCCTTTAAAATGAATGAGAGGAGAATCAGTCCCATGTGTGGCCGCTATTATACCATCACAGCCTTCACCTTCCATCTCTTTGGGCAGCTCCTCCTTCCGTCACAGTCTTAACAAATATTCCGAGTTTTTCCAGTCCAGTGTCGGCTCCCACCCCCATGCCGATGATACTGACGCCGAGGCCTTCTTCATCTGGAAGGGAAAGTCACAGGATTAGAGATAACATTCATCCCCAGTAAGCCTCATATATCTTATACAGGCATTGCACTGGTTTCCATGATGGAGAACTTCCAGGGACTGGCCACTAGATGACGCCACATTATTGTAACACAACTCCATATGGAAGCTATGAACCGAGCCTCGTGCCAGAGATACAAGCCAATCACTCAATCTATAATCTATACTGATTAAACCAGAGGGAAAACGTACAATGCAAATAGAATAGTACACATGTAGCTGGGAACACAGTATTCTATTATGCCTGAAGAGGTGATGGGTGATTGAAACACCGGACAACCACTAGAATCTGCAGTAGTTTTATATACAGCAGCATGGCCCTGCATTTCTAGGTAGTCTATGGATGATGGCTGGAGATATATCTGCTGACTCCATAGTATTACATCAATATTATGGACAGAAGTTTCACACTGCCCCTGCTGGTGTTATGATGTGGGCAGAACACATTGCCCCCTGCTTGTGTGATGATGTGGGGAGGACACCCTTCCCCCTGCTGCTGTAAGGATGTGGGAGGGACATACTGCCCCCTGCTGGTTTGATCATGTGGGGAGGACACACTGCCCCCTGCTGCTGTAAGGATGTGGGAAGGACACACTGCCCCCTGCTGGTGTGATGATGTGGGCAGGACACACTGCCCCCTGCTTGTGTGATGATATGGGGAGGACACACTGCCCCCTGCTGGTGTGATGATGTGGAGAGCAGATACTTCCCCCTGCTGGTGTGATGATGTGGGGAGGACACACTGCCCCCTACTGGTGTGATGATGTAGAGGTCATCGCATAGGAGGGTGGTCACCTCTAGGAGTGCTATCAGGACACGTATCATCCGACGTATTTTTTTTTTCGGCGTAAAGAGCCGATTTGCGAATATTTTATTCGCAAAACGGGCGATTTGCAAATAAAATATTCGCAAATCGGCTCTTTACGCCGGAGGGGCAGAGAGGGGGTGTGGAGGGGGCGGAACGGTGGGCGCGGACCGCTCGATTTATCTTTTTTTTTTTTTTAAAGATACGCCGAAAACCTACTCCAGTCCTCAGCTGGCGTAGGTTTTCGGCCGTGCGCACCGGCTCGCACAGGATTTATGTAGAGGCAGTCCGCCTCTACATAAATCTCCATAGCGCCGGAAAGCGGGGGCATTTTTAAGTCCGGCGCAGAAAACGCCGGACTTAATAAATGTCCCCCTAAGAGCTCAGTGATATGTACAAGACATGTGTTGTCTCTCATCTATCTATCTATCTATCTATCTATCTCCTATCTATCTATCTATCTATCTCCTATCTATCTATCTATCTATCTATCTATCTATCTATCTATCTATCTATCTATCTATCTCCTATCTATCTATCTATCTTCTATCTCCTATCTATCTATCTATCTCCTATCTATCTATCTATCAATCTATCTATCTCCTATCTATCTATCTATCTATCTATCTCCTATCTATCTATCTATCTATCTATCTCCTATCTATCTATCTATCTATCTATCTATCTATCTATCTATCTCCTATCTATCTATCTATCTTCTATCTCCTATCTATCTATCTATCTTCTATCTATCTATCTATTATCTACCTATCTATCTATCTATCTATCTATCTATCTATCTCCTATCTATCTATCTATCTATCTATCTATCTATCTATCTATCTATCTATCTCCTATCTATCTATCTATCTCCTATCTATCTATCTATCTATCTATCTATCTATCTATCTCCTATCTATCTCCCTATCTATCTATCTCCTATCTATCTATCTATCTATCTATCTATCTATCTATTATCTATCTATCTATCTATCTATCTCCTATCTATCTATCTATCTCCTATCTATCTATCTATCTATCTATCTATCTATCTATCTCCTATCTATCTATCTATCTATCTATCTATCTATCTATCTATCTATCTATCTCCTATCTATCTATCTATCTATCTATCTATCTATCTATCTATCATCTCCTATTTATCTATCTATCTATCTATCTATCTCCTATCTATCTATCTATCTATCTATCTATCTATCTATCATCTCCTATCTATCTATCTATCTATCTATCTATCTATCTATCTATCTCCTATCTATCTATCTATCTATCTATCTATCTATCTCCTATCTATCTATCTATCTATCTATCTATCTATCTATCTATCTCCCTATCTATCTATCTATCTATCTATCTATCTATCTATCTATCTATCTATCTATCTCCTATCTATCTCCTATCTATCTCCTATCTATCTATCTATCATCTCCTATCTATCTATCTATCTATCTATCTATCTATCTATCTATCTCCTATCTATCTATCTCCTATCTATCTCCCTATTTATCTATCTATCTCCTATCTATCTATCTATCTATCTCCTATCTATCTATCTATCTATCTATCTATCTATCTATCTATCTCCTATCTATCTATCTATCTATCTATCTATCTATCTATCTATCTATTATCTATCTCCTATCTATCTATCTATCTCCTATCTATCTATCTTTCTATCTATCTATCTATCTATCTATCTATCTATCTATCTATCTATCTATCTATCTTTCTATCTATCTATCTATCTATCTATCTATCTATCTATCTATCTATCTATCTATCTATCTATCTCCTATCTATCACTGCACTGATCCCCGGCAGATCCTCATTGGCTGCAGCGATATGATACGTCTTTCTTTGTCCAATCAGAAGCCGCCTGGTTCTTAATTCTAACCAGCTTTTATACCCCGTACGGACGTTGTACACACTAATTTATTAGAAGGGATTATGGCACGTGCCAGCTCCAAGCCCATTACCGCTATTAACCCTTTAGCAGGCAGAGAAGGAGCAGCGTCTTCTGTGAGATCCCTGCAAGGAGATCTGATCTGCCCTGGATGATGGCTTTAATGGAAAACAGATAGTGAGCAAGTGCGATAGCTGCAGCTCCATCTCCCCAGTGTAGGGATCACCAGCTCCTCTCCTGGCCTCATCCCACCTCACTGTACAGGGAAGGTAGGGGGCTATACCTCTATCCCACCCAATCAGACTAGGCATGGGGTAGGCATATACCTGCAGACCCCAGAGACTATACATCCTGCATGGTCCTGTAGGATTGTCTTATAGCTGCACCTGCACTGCATGGCCAGCAGAGGATGCTGTGAGGCTTCCTGTAATTACAGGTAATCTGCACTCCGCTGGCGTTATTATTAGCTCACATGGCAGCGGTGACGTGCTGGAGTCGACCTGATGAAGCGTACGATCAATGGATCCACACCTGAGGCCCGGCACAAAACGCTGAAGGTCACGGGGAGAGGAGACGGCAGGCTTCAGGCCTCCTGCGAGGTGACATTACAACCTGCCGGAGGACAAGGTGTGCACAAAGGCGTGCGCAGTCATCCACCGCGAGCACTGGGACTCCTATAGGATATAGGGAGAGATTTATCAACCATGGCATAAAGTGAGACTGTCTCAGTTGCCCCGAGCAACCAATCAGATTCTACCTTTCATTTTCCAAAGAGTCTGTGAGGGATGAGAGGTGGAATCTGATTGGTTGCTAGGGGCAACTGAGCTAGTCTCACTTTACACCATGGTTGATAAATCTCCCCCATGGTATATACCAGGGGTGTAACGCTCAGGTCCGCCAGCTGCTGCAAAACTACAATTCCCATCATGCCTGGACCCACAGCTAAAGCTTTACCTACCCAGGCATGATGGGAATTGTAGTTTCACAACAGCTGTAGGCCCTGAGTGTGACACCTATGGTATATACAGTATGGAGAAGATGGAGGAGGCACAGCCGCAAACAAATGGGGATGCTGATGGGTGCTGGGCCAGCAGTGCCCCTCCATGACTCTCAGCAGAATAACCCTCATCATCCCTCATATAACTACTACTAAATTATGAAGGGCCCATCGTGGCCAGCATTTCCTATGCTTTATCAGCAGTAAGTTAAAGGGGTAGGGATTTGAAATTTTTTGTCTTCCAGTACTTATCAGCTGCTGAATGTCCTGCAGGAAGTGATGTATTCTTTCCAGTCTGACACAGTGCTCTCTGCTGCCACCTCTGTCTGTGTCAGGAACTGTCCAGAGCAGGAGAGATTTTCTATGGGGATTTGCTGCTGCTCTGGACAGTTCCTGATATGGACAGAGGTGGCAGCAGAGAGCGCTGTGTCAGACTGGAAAGGATACACCACTTCCTGCAGGGCATACAGCAGCTGGTAAGTACTGGAAGACTGGAGATTTTTAATAAAAATAGTAAAGGCCCTATTCCAACGGGCAGATGAGAGGATATCAGCACTCATTTGTTCCTCGTTCCCCGCTCGCTGCCGCCGCTATTCCGCGTGGCAGCAGCGAGCGCTTGAGTCCGGGGGTGGCCCCGGGAAGCTGCAAATTGGGCTGCCCAGGTGATCGCTAGATTGTCCGGTAAGCCCATTGAGGATAGCGGCGGTCTGCTCCCGCTGCTCCTACTCCAGGAAGCGACGGGCAACAGATCGCAGTTATGACAGTCGTTTGTCTTTTAACATGTTTGAAAGACAAACGACGCAACGATCAGCCGACATCGTTCATCGTTGCCTTCTATTCCACAGAACAATTATCGGCCATAACCGCCGATATCGGCTGAAAACGGGCGATAATCGTTACGTGGAATAGGGCCTTAAGTAAATTACAAATTACTGTCACTTTATGGCACCGCTTGATCTGAAAGAAAAATTGGGTCAACAACCCATTTTAAGGGTTGCTGCAATTTCAACAAAATTTCCGTAAATCAACAGTACAAGTAAATCCAAACTTTGTAATATATATAATCAGAGGAAATGGCTCTCAGCCTCTCTTAAATTCACCATTCACCCTGAAAAAACTACTAAACTCTGTCTTGGACCCTGAACTAGCAGATCTGTGCTTCTGACAGTAGGATATAGAGGTGAGGAGGCAGAAAAATGGGGCACTCTGAGATATAGAAAACACTGTTAACATCTCACCTCAGAGCTGGATTTAGAGTATATACTGCTCAGTACTGCTCTGTAATGTTCCCCATGCTGCTGCAGCTTCTAAGCTTGTGACTTAGAGATATAGAAGAGCAGCATCTCCTCTCTTGTGAGGGTGTGCTATAGAGATATAGGGGAGCAGGATTTCCTCCTCTAGGGTGTGCTATAGAGATATAGGGGAGCAGCATCCTTTCTCTTCTGAGGGTGTGTTATAGAGATATAGGGGAGCAGGGTCCTCTCTTCTGAGGGTGTGCTATAGAGATATAGGGGAGCAGGATCTCTCTTCTGAGGGTGTGCTATAGAGATATAGGGGAGCAGGATCTCCTCTCTTCTGATGGTGTGCTACTGTATAGAGATATAGGGGGCAGGATCTCCTCTCTTCTGAGGGTGTGCTATAGAGATACAGGGGAGCAGGATCTCCTCCTCTGAGGGTGTGCTATAGAGGTATAAGGGAGCAGGATCTCCTCTTCTGAGGGTGTGCTATAGATATATAGGGGAGCAGCATCTCCTCTCTTCTGAGGGTGTGCTATAGAGATATAGGGGAGCAGGATCCTCTCTCCTGAGGGTGTGCTATAGAGATATATGGGAGCAGCATCTCCTCTCTTCTGAGGGTGTGCTATAGAGATATAGGGGAGCGGTATCCTCTCTTCTGAGGGTGTGCTATAGAGATATATGGGAGCAGGATCCTCTCTTCTGAGGGTGTGCTATAGAGATATAGGGGAGCAGGATCCTCTCCTCCTCTGAGGGTATGCTATAGAGATATAGGGGAGCAGGATCTCCTCTCTTCTGAGGGTGTGCTATAGAGATATAGGGTAGCAGGATCTCCTCCTCTGAGGGTGTGCTATAGATATATAGGGGAGCAGCATCTCCTCTCTTCTGAGGGTGTGCTATAGAGATATAGGGGAGCAGGATCCTCTCTCCTGAGGGTGTGCTATAGAGATATATGGGAGCAGCATCTCCTCTCTTCTGAGGGTGTGCTATAGAGATATAGGGGAGCAGGATCCTCTCTTCTGAGGGTGTGCTATAGAGATATATGGGAGCAGGATCCTCTCTTCTGAGGGTGTGCTATAGAGATATAGGGGAGCAGGATCCTCTCCTCCTCTGAGGGTGTGCTATAGAGATATAGGGGAGCAGGATCCTCTCTTCTGAGGGTGTGCTATAGATATATAGGGTAGCAGGATCTCCTCCTCTGAGGGTGTGCTATAGAGATATATGGGAGCAGGATCTTCTCTCTTCTGAGGGTGTGCTATAGAGATATAGGGGGGCAGGATCTCCTCTCTTCTGAGGGTGTGCTATAGAGATATAGGGGGGCAGGATCTCCTCTCTTCTGAGGGTGTGCTATAGAGATATAGGGGAGCAGGATGCTCTCTTCTGAGGGTGTGCTATAGAGATATATGGGAGCAGGATCTCCTCTCCTACGGATGTGTTATAGAGATACATGGGTATACGTGTAGGTTGCTATACATCAGGTATTACACAGTCCAATCACTGTATGACAGTGTCCCACTTGCCGTTCTCACCGCGGGGTTAATGAGGCTATCTGTTACACGGCTGCGATCTGATACCTGGCGCGGTGTACGGCCATGACACCTCTCTCATTAGAACAAGCTGCTTCCATTCCCCACGGAAACATCCGATTAATTTTCAATTAGCGTGACGAAAACCTTACCTTTCTCCAGATCCACCGGGAATAGATCCAGCTTCTCCACTCGCTTCTCCAGCTCATACTCAGCCGAAGCCGCCACCGGGTCCACCTCATCGTTCCGCCTGTCGTAATCTTCATTAGAATAAGTGTTAAACACCTGTGTAAAAAAAAAAAAACGAGATAAGATGCAAAATATGGCGAACCACAAATCCCAGCATGCACTGACAGTCACAGGATGATGGATCACAGGAGCCAATGAGCCACAGGTTACGTGTTACTACATGAGCGTCATAGTACAACGTGTCTATCTATCTCCTTTCTATCTCCTATCTATCTATCTATCTCCTATCTATCTATCTATCTCCTATCTATCCCCTATCCATCTCCTATCTATCTATCTATCTATCTATCTCCTATCTATCTATCTATCTATTTATCTATCTATCTATCTATCTATCTCCTATCTATCTATCTATCTATCTATCTATCTCCTATATATCTATCTATCTATCTATCAATCTCCTATCTATCTATCTCCTATCTATCTATCTATCTATCTATCTATCTATCTATCTATCTATCTATCTATCTCCCTCCTATCTATCTATCTATCTCCCTCCTATCTATCTATCTATCTATCTATCTATCTATCTATCTATCTATCTATCTATCTCCTATCTATCTATCTATCTATCTATCTATCTATCTATCTATCTATCTATCTATCTCCTATCTATCTATCTATCTATCTATCTATCTATCTATCTCCTATCTATCTATCTTATGTTCCTATATGGGGTCTTTAGATAGAGGTTTCTTTCCTGGGATTTGTCCTGAGTGTCAGATGGCGTCTTATAAAAAGCTCAGATAAAGCTTCTGCCAAATATTAATATTCATTTATAGCAGCAGCGGCCTAGGGGAGACATCGTATTAGGTAGAAGACAAGACGAGCTATGATGAAATGCCAGGGTAATGGCCGTCTACTAAATCTAATAGTTACTGTCATCACACGCCATGACAGCTCCACCATAAACACAGCCCCTGCCAGCTCCAACATAAATATATAGCCCCCTACACTGTATATGGGGGAGCTGTGGCTGACACTATATATAAGGGAGCTGTGGCTGGCACTGTATATAGGGGAGCTGTGTCTGACACTGTATATGGGGGAGCTGTGTCTGACACTGTATATGGGGGAGCTGTGGCTGACACTGTATATGAGGGAGCTGTCGCTGACACTGTATATGGGGGAGCTGTGGCTGACACTATATATGGGGGAGCTGTGGCTGACACTATATATAAGGGAGCTGTGGCTGGCACTGTATATAGGGGAGCTGTGTCTGACACTGTATATGGGGGAGCTGTGTCTGACACTGTATATGGGGGAGCTGTGGCTGACACTGTATATGAGGGAGCTGTCGCTGACACTGTATATGGGGGAGCTGTGGCTGACACTATATATGGGGGAGCTGTGGCTGGCACTGTATATGAGGGAGCTGTCGCTGACACTGTATATGGGGGAGCTGTAGCTGACACTGTATATGGGGGAGCTGTGGCTGACACTATAAATGGGGGAGCTGTAGCTGACACTATATATGGGGGAGCTGTGGCTGACACTGTATATGGGGGAGCTGTGGCTGACACTGTATATGGGGGAGTTGTGGCTGACACTATATATGGGGGAGCTGTGGCTGACACTATATATGGGGGAGCTGTATCTGACACTGTATATGGGGGAGCTGTGGCTGACACTATATATGGGGGAGCTGTGTCTGACACTATATATGGGGGAGCTGTATCTGACACTATATATGGGGGAGCTGTGGCTGACACTATATATGGTAGAGCTGTGGCTGTAACTATATATGGGGGAGCTGTAGCTGGCACTGTATATGGGGGAGCTGTGGCTGACACTATATATGGGGGAGCTGTAGCTGGCACTATATATGGGGGAGCTGTGGCTGACACTATATATGTGGGGGCTGTGGCTTACACTATATATGGGGGAGCTGTGGCTGACACTGTATATGGGGGAGCTGTGGCTGACACTATATATGGGGGAGCTGTGGCTGACACTATATATGGGGGAGCTGTGGCTGACACTATATATGGGGGAGCTGTGGCTGACACTATATATGGGGGAGCTGTGGCTGACACTATATATGGGGGAGCTGTGGCTGACACTATATATGGGGGAGCTGTGGCTGACACTATATATGGGGGAGCTGTGGCTGACACTATATATGGGGGAGCTGTGGCTGACACTGTATATGGGGGAGCTGTAGCTGACACTGTATATGGGGGAGCTGTAGCTGACACTGTATATGGGGGAGCTGTGGCTGACACTGTATATGGGGAGCTGTGGCTGACACTATATATGGGGGAGCTGTGGCTGACACTATATATGGGGGAGCTGTGGCTGACACTGTATATGGGGGAGCTGTGGCTGAAACTGTATATGGGGGAGCTGTGACCTCTGGCAGAGGATTTCTCCCCTCTCACACAAATATGGCTGCCACCAGTGTTTATGGGCAGGAAGGTCGGACGGCTATGACTCTGGAGGAAGCTTTTGCACACGTACAGAACAGGATTCTTTGGCCGTCAGTCACCGTTACGGTTCCTGGACGCAGCTTAAAGCGACATTGGAAATGTATGATGAAATGAAGCCGAGGCATTTAGGCCGTTATTTGCCTGATACACCGCCCAAGCAATATAACGGCTCGTAATAAAGTTCTGTGAAGTCGGCTGCCGGTAACCCGACCCAATCCTCCGCACCCTGACACAGTGACCTCATCACCTCGGATCAGATCACTACGCCTCGTACTGAGGTCGGAGGGTTGTTGCGTCTTCTTCGCTGCCTAACCTCCCCGCAGGTATGTGGGGGAATATTTCCAGAGATTGATCTGATCCTCCGAGCGTAAACAGATGGAAAAATAACAAAAACATCCAACAGTGCCAGGAAATTGTTGAGACTTTGCATAATTTACCTTAAAATGCACATAAAAAGCAGCGCAAACGTTCATAGTAATGTACAAATCCACCAGATACGACGATTCCCGACATCACAACAGAGATCAGTACAAATGTAATCATTGTGGCTCCATGCTGCCACCACTAGGGGGGGTGATCTGTATACAGCTGTATACAAGACCCAAACAAGAAGTATATACAGATCGGCCCTACTGTAGTGATATAAGGCAGTAAAACATAATCATTATAGCAGATTCCGCTTTGATATCTAGTACACAGCCACCAAATTGGTGAATATGGGAACAACCACCTGGAAATCTGAATGGAGGGTCCATCCACACCCATCTAGACAGCACTAAACCGGCTGCAGATAGATGATCGAATTCTGTAACTGGAAGACAGCTCTTCCGTCCCTTCCACAAAAATGCATTAGGCGTTGCAGGAATCTTGCTGATGCCGGCACTAGTACAAGCACGTAGGGATGTGACGCCTGTATACTGGGCACCATGTACTCTCCATACTGGATGTGAAAATGCTAACGCAATAAGAATCAGAGAATTCTGGTAAAACAGCATGAAAGTCAGATATAATGCAGCTTTTGAGTGCATAGGTTTGCATAATGCCGATACATGACGGTAAACAGGTCAGACGTCTATAGTAGGCAGGCTCACAGATACGCTGTGACACTATCTGGCTACTCGCCAGGTCTCGGGAAGGCGACGGGTTCCGGAATAATTAATCTGACGTTACTATCGCTGCCGTGAACTTTTCACTTGGCTTTGTCATGACCTAAATACCATTTAGTCCTTCACTTATCATCTTTGTACTATGGTGCCATGTACACTGATGGTGGTCACCCGTCATCATTGTCTCCATCAATGTCATAGACATTTGGAAGAGAGTTTGAAGAGATTCCAAGGAAGAAAAAACACAGGGGTGAAGGTAGAGGACTGGTGTCAAAAAATGCAACAAATTGCTGGAGTGGAGGCAATATGGGTGCATAGTTGCAGTACTTACCTCACCCTATTCCTGCATTTTTTCACCACTGGAAACTGCGAAGAGTGCTACGTCCGATAGTGGTACCATGGAGTGAAGAGACCCTTAAAGAGGTTGTCGGGGAAAAAATGAATAGTTGGCCAAGCTGTTGGGGGTGCAGAGGACATGTCAGTAATGTTTACTTACCTCTCCTGTTTCCTCCGCCGCTGCCAGATCCCGGGACACCTGTTCTGTTGCCTGTGTTTTCATAACGTACAATGATGTCCTGCTTCCATTGTAAATGGCCACTCAACATTGACTCTATACTGAGCGGCAATTTCCTATGGGAACGGGACGTCATCAGATGTGCTTAAACCACACAACAGTGCAGAGAGGGTGACCAAGGATCAGTCAGTGCCGGTGGGGGTGGGGGGGAATGGGACAGGTAAGTATACATTACTGACATGTTCTCTGCAACCTTGCCAAGTATATATATTTCCCAGACAATGTCTTTAAAGATTTTGGAGATTGCTGTCACTACCCAGGGAATAAGTCAGCACTAGGGATGAGTGCAACTGGAGCATGCTCGAGTCTGATCGCTCAGCATTTGATTACCGATGGCTAAAGAAGTTGGATTCAGCCCTAGGGAGTCCTGGAAAACATGGATACAGCCATAAACCTAAGGTCAGTATTCAAATGCCGAACGATCGAACTTGAGCATGCGCGACTTGCACTCATCTCTAGTGTGTTTATCTCTAGTCGGCACTACTTGAGTCTCTGTGGGGTAGCAATATGCATCACATAACCAGGATGTTACCCAGTGCTATACATGTCATTTTAAAGGGGTTGTCTCATTACAGACAAGAATGGAGACCAAGTCCCATTGGTGGAGATACAACTGTGGTGACCTCCAACCATCCCTAGACATTGGCAGTAGGAAACCTTCATGCCACCTTGTCTCCTGTCTGCTCTACTTCAAGGCTTTACAGTCATCCATCAACTATTAAGTGCCTCCATGAAAAGCCAACGTGGAGTCCATTTTCCTAGTGCTTCGGCCACTTTTATAGTGGTGGTCACAAAAGTTGGACCTCTACCAATTGGACATCGTTGACATACCCTACCAACGAGCCTAGAATACAACTTCTTCCATGGGACATCAAACAGGTAAAGCGGAAGGTGGGGCCTGAAGGAGAACGATGAACGTCCATTGCTGGATTTTAGGTTGGAGATAACAGGGAGGTGGATTTCTGAGTATCGGGGTCTGGAGAAGCCCTACATATGAGGAGGCAGTAAGACGTTTTAGGAGTGTCGGAGGAGGTCAGATAAGAAGCTGGGGACAGTAATGGACAGTTCTACAAGAGAAACTAATAGCAATTAAATGTAATCCTCATGTTGACCTAAAGCGAGACCGGCAGGGAAGAGCGGCGGAAGACAAACGCAGAAACTGACAGATAAGTCAAGCGGATTCACGGTGAGATCGGAGAAGTCTTGTTAGTGGGAGAAAGATGAGTAGTCTAGACGAGACATTACTGTGTCACAGACAAGGGTTTTGCTTGATTCTTGAGGCGTGAAGAGACTTATTTTGTAGATGTTAGAAACAGCAGCAACGTGAGATGATATACGGGGAAAAAAATGTCTGGGGCCAAGGGTAACATCAGGACAGTCGTAAGAGGTGGAGACGACAAACCCTTCACGAACCATATAAAAGATGTCAGGGAGGGGACTGCCGTAGAAGACAACGAAAGAAACTATAAAGCAGGGATGAGGAACCTCCGGCTCTTACAAAACTACAACTCCCATCATGCCTGGACAGCCAAAGCTAAAGCTCTCTAGGCATGATGAGAATTGTAGTTTTGCATCAGCCGAAGAGGCGAAGGTTCCTCATCCCTGGCATAAAAAAAATAAGAGCATCAGTTTTGGAGTATAACAAGAGAAAAGAATAAAAAAAAAAATTAAAAAAAATGTACGCCACGGCCAGCTCCAGGCTTATACATTATCAATCAGTGACGGCACAGCGAGCTCGACGTGTAAACTAACACTGACATATCAGCAGGTGACCCCCAAGTGCTCCATAAAGAAGAGACTGTGGCCCCTATTAATGTCATCCCTCCAGGACGCCCACAGCTCCTCAAGCATAAAATATAACACGTCCGCTCATTATGTAAACTGAGGCGTGTGGTTATGTTCACATTACTGATGGTCGCATACACATCCCGTCCCCATAGACCCCCGATGAACGCCGGCTGCTTCATAAAGGGATTAAAGTGAACGTAATCCCCTCCGTCCTACATAGTGATGAAAGTAATAGCCCCACTGCCCCCAACAGGCTTCCCTACAAGGGACTATAACCCAGAGATTGACTTCTTAAAGGGACAGTTCACCCCCCAAAAAATTTCTTTCAAATTAATTGGTGCCAGAGATTTGTAATTTAGTTTTATTAAAAAATCTCCAGTTTTCCAGTACTTTTCAGCTGCTGTATGTTCTGCAGGAAGTGCTGTATTCTCTCCAGTCTGACACAGTGCTCTCTGCTGCCACCTCTGTCCATGTCAGGAACTGTCCAGAGCAGCAACAAATCCCCATAGAAAACTTTTCCTGCTCTGGACAGTTCCTGACATGGACAGAGGTGGCAGCAGAGAGCAGTGTGTCAGACTGGAGAGAATGCAGCACTTCCTGCAGGACATGCAGCAGCTGGAAGTACTGGAAGACTGGAGATTTTTTTTAATAGAAGTAAATTACAAATCTGTGGCCCCCTCTGGCACAGTTGATTGGAAAGAAAAGTTTTTTGGGTAAAAAATCAATTTAAGGTTTATACATTATATCATGTGCTTGCTGAAGGGTTATATATATATTAGATGTTATATGGTGTCACAAGGTGGGATCGGGATCTGTACGCTTCTTTTATCATAGAATACGAAGGATGATCAGGTGACAGTAAGAAATCAGATGGCAAACTGCAAAGACAACGCTATATATAGGAGAAAGCATATACGTCACTGTCTCTATGATCCCTGGCTGTCCATTCACATACATAGGGAACAAAGCGCCAACATGGATTGTGACAAGAAGTTTATATTCGTTCATTTTCTTGAACTTTCTGGAGGAGGGAGGACGTCATGTGACAGCGAGGAGACGCTCCTGATGGAAAGAGCTAAAGACACAGATTAAGGGTCAACTAATGCAATAAGCCGTGTACTCAGCGGCTGATAGTATAATGAGAGAGAAGAGCGCCACATAACAGATGGAGGACACCCCGATCTCCTATCTATCACCTATCTCCTATTTATTTATTATCTATCTATCATCTGTCTCCTATCTATCTATCTATCTATCTATCTATCTATCTATCTATCAACTATCTATCTATCTATCTATCTCCTATCTATCTATCTATCTATCTATCTATCTATCTATCTATCTATCTATCTCCTATCTATCTCCTATCTATCTATCTATCTATCTATCTATTTCCTATCTATCTATCTATCTCCTATCTATCTATCTATCTATCTATCTATCTATCTATCTATCTATCATCTATCTCCTATCTATCTATATATCTATCTATCTATCTCCTATCTATTATCTATCTATCTCCTATCTATCTATCTATCTCCTATCTATCTATCTATCTATCTATCTATCTATCTATCTATCTCCTATCTATCTATCTATCTATCTATCTATCTATCTATCTCCTATCTATCTATCTATCTATCTATCTATCTATCTATCTATCTATCTCCTATCTATCTATCTATCTATCTATCTATCTATCTATCTATCTATCTCCTATCTATCTATCATCTATCTATCTATCTATCTCCTATCTATCTATCTCCTATCTATCTCCTATCTATCTATCTATCTATCTATCTCCTATCTATCTATCTATCTTCTATCTATCTATCTATCTATCTCCTATCTATCTATCTCCTATCTATCTCCTATCTATCTCCTATCTATCTATCTATCTATCTATCTATCTATCTATCTATCTCCTATCTATCTATCTATCTATCTATGCACAATGGTCATACTGATAACCCGGGGTCCCTTTAAGACAGAAGAACTACTTATCTATAGACTGTGATTATTTCGATCAGGCAGGAGGCATTGGACACCTCACGTCTGGTCAATCACAGTATATTTCCTTGCGTTGTTCGATAGGTGACTGCTGGATCGGCCTTCCTGTCATCCCTGGTAACAGGCTGGGATTTATACGCTCTATAACATGGTACTTTGCCTTTAAGGAGTCCCCTCTGACCTTATTATTGGTGAGTGTTCCGCCTGTCCTGACCTTGTACCATTGGCGAATCTCACAAATCTTAGGAAATGAGGGTCCGTCATGGAGCAATCTCCCTGAGAAGTCTCTATTGATCGCTGTAGATGTTGATGGAGACTCCGGGGACTCGTATTCTGATGTTTTCATAGAGTTCATCTCTTAATCAACTGAATGAGACAAAGCTACAATATCTCATGCAGCCGCCTCTATGTGTACAGCGACGTATACAATGGAGAGGCCACAGACCCCACACAAGAGCTACAGCCACCTAAATGAGAGAGAAGATGCCCCCTAATGGTATTATACTGAAGGTACACCGCAGCCTATCCAAAAAGTGTGATTACATAAGAGATAGATAGGAAATAGATAGATAATAGATAGATAATAGATAGATAGATAGGAGATAGATAGATAGATAGATAGGAGATAGATAGATAGATAGATAGATAGATAGGAGATAGATAGATAGATAGATAGATAGATAGATAGATAGATAGATAGGAGATAGATAGATAGATAGATAGATAGATAGATAGATAGATAGATAGGAGATAGATAGGAGATAGATAGATAGATAGATAGATAGATAGATAGATAGGAGATAGATAGGAGATAGATAGGAGATAGATAGATAGGAGATAGATAGATAGATAGATAGATAGATAGGAGATAGATAGATAGATAGATAGATAGATAGATAGGAGATAGATAGATAGATAGATAGGAGATAGATAGATAGATAGATAGATAGATAGATAGATAGATGATAGATAGATAGATAGATAGATAGATAGATAGATAGATAGATAGGAGATAGATAGATAGATAGGAGATAGATAGGAGATAGATAGATAGATAGATAGATAGATAGATAGGAGATAGATAGATAGATAGATAGATAGATAGATAGGAGATAGATAAATAGATAGATAGATAGAAGATAGATAGATAGATAGATAGATAGATAGATAGGTGATAGATAGATAGATAGGAGAAAGATAGATAGATAGATAGATAGGAGATTAGGAGATAGATAGATAGATAGATAGCTGCAGATAGTTGTACAGAGAAGCCCTCCCATGCAGCAGGTGACATTGTGTCTCTATTTCTGGTGACATGATGCACATAGTAGGACAGCACCCCCGCTCCGCTGGATGACAGCTCTCGTCTCTCCATGAATATAATGTGGGCTTTTCTTTCCAGCTGAGGAAAACATCACGGCTGATATAAATAGAAGAAGCTTCATGTCAGAAGCCGCAGGCCGGGCCCAATGAGAGCGATGATCTCTGCTGCCGCTGCGTCCCGTGCTGCGCTCAGAACATGGAGGATTTCATTTTGCAGACAAAAAAAAGAACAATAAACGTCCTGAGCCGAATCCTGAGAGCACCGCCACATGCCATAAAATTATATGGAGTCACCAGGATTCCAGATCATTCCAGAACAGTACAGGGAGTACCTGGCCATACACTGCAGATTATACTGAAAGAACATGATGAGCGACAGCGGAGCACCAGAGATCCCCAGTACTGCCCCAGATTTACAACATATTCAGAATAAGGAGAAAGACATTAACTCATATATAGAAATTACATTTCTCAGAACTCTTTCCTTTCACTAGAAAAATGTTTTAAGAATTCTTTTATGGTATCCCTGTATTTTCTCCTGATTTCTTACTAGAAGGTATATCTATTCTGTCAAGGGTGACTATAATACTGCTCCTATATACGGGAATGTAACTACTATACTACTGCTTCTATATACAGGAATATAACTACTATAATACTGCTCCTATATACAGGAATATAACTACTATAATACTGCTCCTATATACAAGAATATAACTACTATAATACTGCTCCTATATACAGGAATATAACTACTATAATACTGCTCCTATATACAGGAATATAACTACTATAATACTGCTCCTATGTACAGGAATATAACTACTATAATACTGCTCCTATATAAAGGAATATAACTACTATAATACTGCCCCCTATATACAGGAATATAACTACTATAATACTGCTCCTATATACAGGAATATTACTACTATAATACTGCTCCTATATACAGGGATATAACTACTATAATACTGCTCCTATATACAGGAATATAACTACTATAATACTGCCCCTATATACAGGGATATAACTACTATAATACTGCTCCTATATACAGGAATATAACTACTATAATACTGCCCCCTATATACAGGAATATAACTACTATAATACTGCCCCTTATATACAAGAATATAACTACTATAATACTGCTCCTATATACAAGAATATAACTATTATAATACTGCCCCTATATACAGGGATATAACTACTATAATACTGCTCCTATATACAAGAATATAACTACTATAATACTGCTCCTATATACAGGAATATAACTACTATAATACTGCTCCTATATACAGGAATATAACTACTATAATACTGCTCCTATATACAGGAATATAACTACTATAATACTGCTCCTATATACAGGAATATAACTACTATAATACTGCCCCCTATATACAGGAATATAACTACTATAATACTGCTCCTATATACAGGAATATAACTACTATAATACTGATCCTATGTCATGAATGTGCCTGGGATGAACTCCGTGCGCCCCTCAGCTCGTGCTGCGCGGCTGAAATGGCGCTGATATTCAGTGTTTTGTATGTCTTGTGCAGTAACCTGAACCCTGTCTGAACACTGGCCTATTTCTATCATGATGTTCAGCCCCACCCATCTGCTGTGTGCTCTGGCTATTTAGGAGTTAACTGCTGCCAGTTCTGATCCGCAGGTGATTCTGTTTGGAACCAGGAGCCTTGTCCAATAGGGGCTGGGAGTTTCTCCTTATTCCCTATAAGTGTTTGGCTGAGGCTCATTCTGGTGTCGGTTATTGAGCTTGTCTCAGCCTGCTTCTGCCTCTGTTTAGTTCTCTGTTTATTCTGACTATTTTGCCTTGTATTCTGACTATCCCTGCTTGCTGCCTGCCTCTGACCATATTGCCTGTTTATTGACCTTGCTTTTTGGATTGTGTTTTTGTACTGCGCTGCCGGATTGTTGTGACCCGGACTGTCGACCATTCTTTATTGTGTTTTGTCTGTCTGTCTTGTCTTTTTGTCCCACCAAGCCAGTACAGGGACCGCCGCCCAGTTGCTGCCCTAGGGTTTAGCCTAGGGGGGCAAGTAGGTAGAGTCAGTGGGCGGGGCTGGGCTTAGGGTTCACTGTCTCTGTGTGTCTGGTGTCACCGATTCCTGACATCCTATATACAGGGATATAACTACTATAATACTGCTCCTATATACAAGAATATAACTACTATAATACTGCTCCTATATACAGGAATATAACTACTATAATACTGCTCCTATATACAAGAATATAACTACTATAATACTGCTCCTATATACAAGAATATAACTACTTGGGTCTGGTCCTGTGACATTGGGGTTGCAGGGCCGTTCCATGGCCTCCCTTCCCTGCATGTGCACGCTTTGCGGGGTTGGCGGTCGCTGACCGACACGGTGTGGAGTTAGCGTAGGGACCCGTGTGGACCAGAGGACCTGCGCGGTGGTACACGGGGCAATATGGCTTGATCAATTCATATACAGACACTCTGGTGTTGATTTTTAATATAGGCCTAGCGGCATTAGTATCAGCCATAGATGGGATGTGCAGCCGTTCCACTCTCTCCAGTTCGTGTTTCACAGTTCTCCCTCTCTGAACAGCTAGCACTCCTTTATAAGACCCACATGACCAAAATTAGCAGGATATGTCTGTGCTCACATGTCTGGACCCTATGTCTTCCCCATTCTGTGAGAGCAGCAATGGTAAGTGTAATACCATATCCATACTTGTGTCGTTTGGGGGCAGCCTTCCCCGCCGGTGGTGCTGGCTGGGTTTTGGTGGGGCTTTTTGGGTCTGGTCCTGTGACATTGGGGTTGCAGGGCCGTTCCATGGCCTCCCTTCCCTGCATGTGCACGCTTTGCGGGGTTGGCGGTCGCTGACCGACACGGTGTGGAGTTAGCGTAGGGACCCGTGTGGACCAGAGGACCTGCGCGGTGGTACACGGGGCAATATGGCTTGATCAATTCATATACAGACACTCTGGTGTTGATTTTTAATATAGGCCTAGCGGCATTAGTATCAGCCATAGATGGGATGTGCAGCCGTTCCACTCTCTCCAGTTCGTATAACTACTATAATACTGCCCCCTATATACAGGAATATAACTACTATAATACTGCTCCTATATACAGGAATATAACTACTATAATACTGCCTTCTATATACAGGAATATAACTACTATAATACTGGTCCTATATACAGGAATATAACTACTATAATACTGCTCCTATATACAAGAATATAACTACTATAATACTGCCCCCTATATACAAGAATATAACTACTATAATACTGCCCCCTATATACAAGAATATAACTACTATAATACTGCTCCTATATACAAGAATATAACTACTATAATACTGCCCCTATATACAGGAATATAACTACTATAATACTGCTCCTTTATACAGGAATATAACTACTATAATACTGCTCCTATATACAAGAATATAACTACTATAATACTGCTCCTATATGCAAGAATATAACTACTATAATACTGCTCCTATATACAGGAATATAACTACTATAATACTGCCCCTTATATAAAGGAATATAACTACTATAATACTGCTCCTATATACAAGAATATAACTACTATAATACTGCCCCCTATATACAAGAATATAACTACTATAATACTGCTCCTATATACAGGAATATAACTACTATAATACTGCCCCTTATATACAAGAATATAACTACTATAATACTGCTCCTATATACAAGAATATAACTACTATAACACTGCTCCTATATACAAGGATATAACTACTATAATACTGCTCCTATATACAAGAATATAACTACTATAACACTGCTCCTATATACAAGGATATAACTACTATAATACTGCTCCTATATACAAGAATATAACTACTATAATACTGCTCCTATATACAGGAATATAACTACTATAATACTGCCCCTTATATACAAGAATATAACTACTATAATACTGCTCCTATATACAAGAATATAACTACAATAATACTGCTCCTATATACAGGGATATAACTACTATAATACTGTTTCTATATACAGGAATATAACTACTATAATACTGCCCCTATATACAGGGATATAACTACTATAATACTGCCCCTATATACAGGAATATACTACTATAATACTGCTCCCTATATACAGGAATATAACTACTATAATACTGCTCCTATATACAGGAATATAACTACTATAATACTGCTCCTATATACAGGAATATAACTACAATAATACTACAAGGGGCTTAACTTAAATTAAAACATTTTTTGCTACGAATCCTTTGAAACAGACTTATACAAAGCAGTCTGTAAGATCAATCTGCACAAATATTTTGCAATCCATAAATTCACTAATCAGGACATATGTCAATCTGCCATTACCCCCCAATACAAAATCGGACCGCCTGGCTTCTTCGGACCAGCTGGAAGCTATAAACACACTAGCTACATTGGGAAACAATTCCGAAGACCCAATAGTCACCACCGACAGCCCTAGTGAATATTTCAGTGGGGGCAACCCTTCCACATTCGCACCCCAGATCCAACCTGGAGGAGCTATTGATTTGTTTTACAAAGAGATTTCATACGTAATGCTTTGCTTTATGTCTTACAGAATAACTGCTTTATATACGAGGGAGATTGGTACCGTCAGGAGACCGGCACTGCGATGGGCTTGCCGGTCTCCTGTACGTATGCCAATCTCTTCTTGTCTTGGTTTGAGCACTATTTGGTTTTCTCTGGTCAGAATCCCTTTGTTCAGTATATTGTTTCTTTTTTTCGTTTTGTTGACGACATTTTTGTTATTTGGAAGGGGTCCCCAAAACAGTTTGACGATTTTGTTTCTTTTTTGAATAACACTAATCAGGTTAATATGTTTTTTACTTCCACATTTGAAGGTAGTTCTCTGGAATTTCTGGACGTTAAAGTCGAAATTATAGATGATAAGATCCATACAAAGGTATTCCGTAAAAGTACAGCATCAAATTCCCTATTACACTACTCCAGCTCCCATCCTGAGGCTATCCAAAAATCCATCCCTTATAGTCAGATGGTCCGCCTTCGCCTTCGCATTCCATCTACAAGCTAAGGAACTCAAACTACGCCTCTTGGATAGAGGCTATCCAGAAAACATTATAGATCTTGCACATAAGAAAGCCGCACTGTGTAGCCATAAAAACACGCCCACCAAGATACAAGGTTCAGGGGACAAGAGGTTCACATTTGCTATGCAGAATTCACCCATGAATCAGACGATCCGTAATATAATTTATAAACATTGGTTCCTAATGGAACAAGATGCCGACCTTAGGGACGTGGCCAGTAAAAAACCTCTACTCACGTTCAGGAAAAATTTTACTATAGGCGATTTCCTTAGAACCACTTCCCCTAAAACTAAACAAACTTGTATGCAGCAGACTTCATCTGGCGGAAATAAAAGATGCGGACAATGTCAATATTGTCCGCAGATGCTAAATAGAGCCTACACCAGATTAGGCGGACAAGAGATCTTCATGAAAGAAATGATTACGTGCAAGACAACACACGTCATCTACGCAATCATTTGCCCGTGTCTCCGCTACTATGTCAGCAAAACTAAAAGAGCACTGTGGATCCGTTTTAAGGAACACCTTTATTCCCTAAGGACAGGTAAAGGGGTCCCCCGTTTAATAGAACATGTTCGTACTGTGCACGCCAGTGACCCCAAATGCCTAAAATACATGGGCCTAGAAAGGGTTAACCCCCCGAAAGACGGCAGCGATTGGCTCAAAAATTTACTAGTCAGAGAAACTAAATGGATCATGAAGCTTAATGCAGTAGGTCCCCTAGGACTAAACGAAAGGAATTACTTGAACGTTTTATTACCATGATCCATTGTATTAATATTGCAGAGTTGTTTTTATCCACATCCGGTTTGTCTTAAGAGCACCTTCCCCTTCCTCTGACGTGATGTCAACCAGGCGAAGCGTGACAGAGCGCGAAAACGTTCGTTGATTCAGTGACGCTCCCTGCCTTTCCATCTTCCCCCTTCCCTGCTGAATGATCCACGTTCAATAAAGTTTTTTCCACGACCCCAAGCGGTGAGTGCCACTACTGCCTTTCATCAGTATTTATAACTACAATAATACTGCTCTTATATACAGGATATATATAACCTGGAGGCATAGAGTATACGGGAATTTGCCGCTGATAGGAATGTGAAATACACAGATATAAAAGGTGGCGGTTTACACAATCCAGAGGCGTCAGACATCAGGGAGCAAATGACAATGAAAGATTAATGGTGCCTGAAGGTAAATGAGGAGGTGAATGAATATGAGAAGAAAGATCCAGATGAGGAGCCGGTAATAATATGACAATGAAGTCATTAAAAATGGAGGGGGAATAAATTACCACCAAAATGTTCCTCCCCCTTCCATTGCAGAGTGTAAGCCCTGTGCTCCGCACCAATCTGTCCCTCACTATGAGGATTCCGCAGTACTGGACCCCCCTACCATATCTATAGGATGGAACCCATTATGTTGATGGATGCTTCAGTATATTTTCAAACATTTTTCAATATACAGTGGTGCCTTGGATTAGGAGCATAATTCGTTCTGGGGCGGCGCTTGTAATCCAAATCCACTCTTACACCAAAGCAAATTTTTCCATAAGAAATCACTGATCTGCAGGCAATTGGTTCCACACCCCAAAAATAATAATTTATTATTCTGAATAACATGTAAAACAGATGAAACATTCAGAAACAGCAGAATCTGTGATACTATAAGTTACTGTACAGTAATGGAGAGGATGGGAAACACAAGGGCGGACAGAGACTGCAGGGAGGATGAAGGAATGAGCAGGGCAGATGTGGGCACAGACATGCAGCACTCTCTGTCCAGGGAGATGGGGGTTACAGCTATGGGGAGATTACCTCCACAGTCCTGTCCCCTCATGTAAGCCCCAGCCTGAAGTGATCTGCTATGATTTGGAAGGTGAGGGAGACTTCCTGGGTCAGAGTACAGAGCTTTAGACCCCGCTATGCAGACCATGCCCCTCCCCCACTCCCACCCAGTACAGGGAGCTCTGACAACAAGTCACTATTTTGAAAAACTGTGATCTGTTGAACCAAAACGCTCTTAATCCAAGTTACTCTTAAACCAAGGTACCTCTGTACTTCAGTTAAGTTCAGGCCTGATCACACAGAACAATTATCGGCCGTATTCGGCCGTTACGACCGATAATCGTCTTGTGTAATAGAAGGCAACGATCAGCTGATATTAACAATGAACTTTGTCAGACTGGAGAGAATACACCACTTCCTGCAGGACATACAGCAGCTGATAAATACTGGTAGACTATTTCAAATAATGGTTCAGTGCAGAACGCTCTATAAAAGGGATGGGGGAAGCATCGGCCCTCCAGCTGTTGCAAAACTACAACTCTCATCATGCCTGGACAGCCAAAGGCAACAGCTGGAGGGCCGAAGGTTCCCTATCCCTGCTCTACACAGACACTGAACCAGCAGGGGGTCAGTCCTACACGAGGTCCTGCAGTATACATCAGGAAACCTGCAGAACTCTGAATTCAGCTCTGGATTCCACGGTAGTCTATAAAAAGTTACTGTTGAATGTGTAACAAAGATGAGCCATGAGTCACGCCAATGTCGCAGGTTTCCTGCAATCGATGCCGTGTATCACCGCAAAGCCCAGGTCCTAACCACGTCTCTAGTCGCTGATTGATCCGCTGGGAGGAAACGCTGTTATCTTTATATAAAAGATCAGAAATTCTGCAATCAGGAGGACAAGATGGCCCAGCTGATAACAGAGAGAAACAACGGTCGGATAACCGAGATACCTGCGAGAGTTACTGTACACCATCGGGGAGATTTAGTGAAACGGGCTCAGTTGCCCCGAGCAACCAATCAGATTCCACCTTTCATTTTCCAAAGAGTCTGTGAGGAATGAAAGGTGGAATCTGATTGGTTGCTAGGGGCAACTAACAGTATATATCACGTTCAGTATGTCTGTATATAACCAGACCAGACAATGCTCTGTGAGCTCTACAGCCTGGACTCCAGACTGATACATTGTACATAGCTAGTCCTGTCCACAGCTGTATCCAGTGTAGACAATGCTCTGTGAGCTCCAGACTGATACATTGTACATAGCTAGTCCTGCTCTCAGCTGTATCCAGTGTAGACAATGCTCTGTGAGCTCCAGACTGATACATTGTACATAGCTAGTCCTGCTCTCAGCTGTATCCAGTGTAGACAATGCTCTGTGAGCTCCAGACTGATACATTGTACATAGCTAGTCCTGCTCTCAGCTATATACAGTGTAGACAATGCTCTGTGAGCTCCAGACTGATACATTGTACATAGCTACTCCTGCTCTCAGCTGTATCCAGTGTAGACAATGCTCTGTGAGCTCCAGACTGATACATTGTACATAGCTAGTCACACAGCGTTCAAAAAACAGAAAAGACGTCTATTGTTGTGATTTAATTGACTTCAATGGGATGACGGACGTCCAATGCGCAATGTATAGAATGACGGACGTTGTCTGCTCGGATATCACAATGATGATCATGACAGTTATTCCCGAACGTCTTTTGCAAAAACCGGACGTCATTTTTAAGTTCTTCACACACAGTTTTTCGGGGGAGGGGGGGGGGGGGGGGGTGGAGGGGGATCTCTACTATCAGAACATGTTTTCACCTTTTTTGAAACATTCAGTAAAACATATGGACTAAAGGGTTTTCTATACAAACAGCCATATGGCCCTGAATATTATATGAGCGCCAGCTGCTGTGTTAAATAATACCGTGTCCTAAAATAAAATGACGCTGCACACCGTCCACTGCCCACGTCATACAGACTCTAGATAGATAGATAGATAGATAGATAGGAGATAGATAGATAGGAGATAGATAGATAGATAGATAGATAGATAGATAGATAGATAGATAGATAGGAGATAGATAGATAGATAGATAGATAGATAGGAGATAGATAGATAGGAGATAGATAGGAGATAGATAGATAGGAGATAGATAGATAGATAGATAGATAGATAGGAGATAGATAGATAGGAGATAGATAGGAGATAGATAGATAGGAGATAGATAGATAGATAGATAGATAGATAGATAGATAGATAGGAGATAGATAGATAGATAGATAGATAGATAGAGATAGGAGATAGATGATAGATAGATAGATAGATAGATAGATAGATAGATAGGAGATAGATAGATAATAGATAGATAGGAGATAGATAGATAGATAGATAGATAGGAGATAGATAGATAGATAGATAGATAGATAGGAGATAGATAGATAGATAGATAGATAGATAGATAGAGATAGGAGATAGATAGATAGGAGATAGATAGGAGATAGATAGATAGGAGATAGATAGATAGATAGATAGGAGATAGATAGATAGATAGATAGATAGATAGATAGATAGATAGATAGATAGGAGATAGATAGATAGATAGGAGATAGATAGGAGATAGATAGATAGGAGATAGATAGATAGATAGATAGATAGATAGATAGATAGATAGATAGATAGATAGGAGATAGATAGATAGATAGATAGATAGAGATAGGAGATAGATGATAGATAGATAGATAGATAGATAGATAGATAGATAGGAGATAGATAGATAATAGATAGATAGGAGATAGATAGATAGATAGATAGATAGATAGATAGGAGATAGATAGATAGATAGATAGATAGATAGATAGATAGATAGATAGATAGATAGGAGATAGATAGATAGATAGATAGATAGATAGAGATAGGAGATAGATGATAGATAGATAGATAGATAGATAGATAGATAGGAGATAGATAGATAATAGATAGATAGGAGATAGATAGATAGATAGATAGATAGATAGATAGATAGATAGATAGATAGGAGATAGAGATAGATAGGAGATAGATAGATAGATAGATAGATAGATAGATAGGAGATAGATAGATAGATAGATAGATAGATAGATAGATAGATAGATAGATAAATAGATAGGAGATAGATAGGAGATAGAGATAGATAGGAGATAGATAGATAGATAGATAGATAGATAGATAGATAGATAGATAGGAGATAGATAGGAGATAGATAGATAGATAGGAGATAGATAGATAGATAGATAGATAGATAGGAGATAGAGATAGATAGATAGATAGATAGATAGGAGATAGATAGATAGATAGATAGATAGATAGATAGATAGATAGATAGATAGAGATAGATACTCTTCTCTTTTACAATGTATAAGCTTCAGTATTAGATGTATATCCCCTATATATATGAGGTGTAGGCCTCAGGATAATATAACCTTATAGAAGTTTGGTGACATCACTGCTGTGAGTTATGAGGCTGGGGGTGTAGCGGTGCGGTGTGTCCCCCCCAGGGCCCGTCTCTTATATAATGACCCCAGACACATGGCCTCTTATACCGTTCCGGCTTGTATACTCCAGTCCTGCCCTGTAATCTGCATTGCAGATTGTCCCTTCTGGCCCCTTATATCAGACACAAGAGGGGGCGGCAGTGTGGGGACGGGGGGATTGTTCTCCGGTGTATTACAGACTGCCGGCATTGTCTCTGGCCGCCCGGTGAGGACATTAATGCCTATTTAATCCTGTGTCTAATCAATGGGCAGAATGATGGCGCGTCCCCTCTCAGGCCCCCCATATGGCAGGAGGAGGCCCCCCTCAGCCCTGCGCACCGCTTCATCTGTCAGCTGTGCGCCCACATTATAGCACCCAGGTCACCCGTGCGGATAATACACAGTATGGCGCCGGATGGTGGGGGTCGTCATCCACACACCAGGACTAGATGAAATCACATTATAAAGGTCATCGCAGAAGGAAATACGGGAGCAACGGCCGCTATTTATAGCCCCTCACAGCCCGAGTGTGGACGCCGCAGCTCTAGATCACTGTGCTGATGGTTATACAGCGGATGTGATGGGGGAGGAGCAGGAGGAGCAGCTACATCAGCCATGGACCATGGAGGCCACATTCACACCTGGCAGATTCCTGCAGGAAAATTACCCAATAGGGGGAGATTTATCAAACTGGTTTAGAACCGGCCCAGTGGCCCCTAGCAACCAATCAGATTCCACCTTTCATTTTCCAAAGAGTCTGTGAGGAATGAAAGGTGGAATCTGATTGGTTGCTAGGGGCAACTGGACCAGTTCTACTTTACACCATGTTTGATAAATCTCCCCCTAAGGCTATGTTCACACTACGTAAAACTACGTCCGTAGTCCGAACCGCAAAACTACGGCCGTAGTTTTGAGGTTTATGCCTTGGCTGCAATATATACGAACTATGGTCGTACAATGCACACTACGTATCAGACAACCGCCGTTGTTTTCACGGCTCCATGAAAAATTAACAATGTCATTTATTTCCGGCCTGTAATGCTCCAACTACGGCCGTGGATTTCAATGCGGCTGCACACGGAATATTTATTTATGCAAAATTAAACTTGATTTTGAAATAAAAAAATTTCTGTGTGGTTTATTGGGCTGGGCGCAGTATTCCAGATAAATGACTTGTTTCATCCACCTCAGAAACAAGTTAGGAAGCAAAATTATACAACGGACGTAGTTTCACGACTAGACCGTATGGCCATATTTCTACGGCTGTAGTTTCAGGCGCACACCTCCGGCCGGGTGAAAACAACGTCCGTTAATTTACGTAGTGTGAACACACATAAATTTCTCTGTGCTGTCTCTGGGCTCCGTACATTTCTACATACACATTAATTGTGCCAATAAATAAAAAATAACGCACCTCTGAAAAACCTGCCGGCAGGGATAGGCACTCACCCATCCTGCCAGTCCGCCACCGCAGCATATACTTACCTTCCACACTTATCCTCGGGCTGACAGTGTTACATAGGTGTGTCTGTGCCGTCTGCGCCCGCCGCACACAGCCACTGCCCACTCTGCTCTTCAGCCGATACTGTATCTACAGGCCACCACCCACCTCCGGCCATTTCCCTTTAGAAGTTTCCTATACTTTTGTGACTATGGTTTAAAAGAGACCTATGTATCTCCAGGGCAACAGACTACAAATAAACTCTGTGTAGTCAGATCCTACAGTCTCATATATTTTTTCATATGTCTACCCTAATGAAGGGAGACGAACAATAGGTAAATAGAAGATAGATTGATACTAGATAGATAGATAGACCCAAAAGGTCAGATCCCCACTGATCTTGTTTTCGTGACCAACCATTATTTTTTGTAAGTTATTGGGGGCAGCCATCTTGCCTGATCTATTTTAAAAGCACTTAGAAAGATTCTTCACACCAAGCCCCATGGACATAGGCAACGATATACAGGAGCCATCCAATTGACATGAATGGGAAAGGTTACTGAGCATACTCTGTGATCTGTGCAAAGGTCATTCCATAGGAAGGGGGAGGCTGAGTGGTGAGTTTATTTATGAAAATCACTATATTTTACAGCAATGGTGTGCAGATCACTTTACAGCAGCCTCCACCTTATCATTGTGATCCTTATGTGTTCGGCTCACAAGGGACACTGTAACAAACCCTCTCCTTAGCATAGCGCTGGGGCAGGACTGAACTCTGATGACTTTATCCAGTGTGTAAGACTCTTTCCCTAGGACTGTGCCGCCATGTAGCGTCACAAGAGAGGATTTTCTGCTCCTCGGTTTCGAGATGACGTCAATGGACCCTCTGTACTGCCAGTAGACTTTGATGAACGGCATATGTCCTGCATGTTAAGTAGGCCACTGTGCCGCTATCCGTGTGCGGTGATTGCACTGAGCGCCGTACCCCAATAAACAGCCCGGGAGATCCGTCATCAGCAGCGGCTCAGTAATCAGGAGACAATCTGCATCTCAATGTCCCCGACATAAAACCCCAGAACATGTGGTTAACATTAACTACAGAACCGATGAAGCGTTTTAAGGCTCAGCCCTCACAGTACTCACTGAAGTGTGCACAATGTGGCGGCTGCTGGCCGGGTACAGACCTCCTCACAAGGAGCGGTATTATATGTGCCGTAATCCTGCAAGTCATCAGAATCTTGTAAGAAAAATAATGAAAGAGATTTACTGTGCCGGAGACTATAGAGAGAGTCCTACACCCCCAATATACAGAGACCACCGGACATCTACAAAGAGTGCAATGAGATGGGGTGCTTCTCTAATAAAAAATATATAAAACAATAATAGCAGTATTATAGTAGTTATATTCCTGTACATAGGGACAGTATTATAGTAGTTATATTCTTGTATATAGGAGCAGTATTATAGTAGTTATATTCTTGTATATAGGAGCAGTATTATAGTAGTTATATTCTTGTATATAGGAGCAGTATTATAGTAGTTATATTCTTGTATATAGGGGCAGTATTATAGTAGTATATTCTTGTATATAGGAGCAGTATTATAGTAGTTATATTCTTGTATATAGGAGCAGTATTATAGTAGTTATATTCTTGTATATAGGAGCAGTATTATAGTAGTTATATTCCTGCATATAAGAGCAGTATTATAGTAGTTATATCCCTGTATATAGGAGCAGTATTATAGTAGTTATATTCTTGTATATAGGGGGCAGTATTATAGTAGTTATATTCTTGTATATAGGAGCAGTATTATAGTAGTTATATTCTTGTATATAGGGGCAGTATTATAGTAGTTATATTCTTGTATATAGGAGCAGTATTATAGTAGTTATATTCCTGTATATAGGGGCAGTATTATAGTAGTTATATTCTTGTATATAGGAGCAGTATTATAGTAGTTATATTCCTGTATATAGGAGCAGTATTATAGTAGTTATATTCCTGTAAATAGGAGCAGTATTATAGTAGTTATATTCCTGTATATAGGAGCAGTATTATAGTAGTTATATTCCTGTATATAGGAGCAGTATTATAGTAGTTATATTCTTGTATATAGGAGCAGTATTATAGTAGTTATACACGAACTAGAGAGAATGGAACGGCTGCACATCCCAACTATGGCTGATACCAATGCCGCTAGGCCTATATTAAAACACGGTGTGGAGTTAGCGTAGGGACCCGTGTGGACCAGAGGACCTGCGCGGTGGTACACGGGGCAATATGGCTTGATCAATTCATATACAGACACTCTGGTGTTGATTTTTAATATAGGCCTAGCGGCATTAGTATCAGCCATAGATGGGATGTGCAGCCGTTCCATTCTCTCCAGTTCGTGTTTTACAGTTCTCCCTCTCTGAACAGCTCGCACTCCTTTATAAGACCCACATGACCAAAATTAGCAGGATATGCCTGTGCTCACATGTCTGGACCCTATGTCTTCCCCATTCTGTGAGAGCAGCAATGGTAAGTGTAATACCATATCCATACTTGTGTCGTTTGGGGGCAGCCTTCCCCGCCGGTGGTGCTGGCTGGGTTTTGGTGGGGCTTTTTGGGTCTGGTCCTGTGACATTGGGGTTGCAGGGCCGTTCCATGGCCTCCCTTCCCTGCACGTGCACGCTTTGCGGGGTTGGCGGTCGCTGACGGACACGGTGTGGAGTTAGCGTAGGGACCCGTGTGGACCAGAGGACCTGCGCGGTGGTACACGGGGCAATATGGCTTGATCAATTCATATACAGACACTCTGGTGTTGATTTTTAATATAGGCCTAGCGGCATTAGTATCAGCCATAGATGGGATGTGCAGCCGTTCCATTGTCTCCAGTTCGTATTATAGTAGTTATATTCCTGTATATAGGAGCAGTATTATAGTAGTATATTCTTGTATATAGTAGCAGTATTATAGTAGTTATATTCCTGTATATAGGAGCATTATTATAGTAGTTATATTCCTGTATATAGGAGCAGTATTATAGTAGTTATATTCTTGTATATAGGGGCAGTATTATAGTAGTTATATTCCTGTATATAGGAGCAGTATCATAGTAGTTATATTCATGAATCGAAGTAAGCAGTAGCACTCACCCGTATGTTTCAGCTAAGCAGCTTTATTGTATCCACAAGTTGCGAGGAGGGAGGTGTGTGCGCATCCTGGGACAGCTGTTTCGGGGACACGCCCCCTTTGTCGACAAGGTACCTGGTCGACAAAGGGGGCGTGTCCCCAAAACGGCCGTCCCAGTACGCGCACACACCTCCCTCCCTCCCGGCAACTTGTGGATACAATAAAGCTGCTTAGCTGAAACATACGGGTGAGTGCTACTGCTTACTTCGATTCATGAACTTTGGTATATCTTGCTTCTGTTGTTTGCACCCCCGTTCAGCAGCCGTATCCACATTCATTGTCGGGCTGATTACGGATTCACAGATCCACCATACATTGTGCAATATGTGGCGCGGTGCAGGTCTCTACATCTCACTACTCTCATTATAGTAGTTATATTCCTGTATATAGGAGCAGTATTATAGTAGTTATATTCTTGTATATAGGAGCAGTATTATAGTAGTTATATTCTTGTATATAGGAGCAGTATTATAGTAGTTATATTCCTGTATATAGGGGGCAGTATTATAGTAGTTATATTCTTGTATATAGGAGCAGTATTATAGTAGTTATATTCCTGTATATAGGGAGCAGTATTATAGTAGTTATATTCTTGTATATAGGGGCAGTATTATAGTAGTTATATTCTTGTATATAGGGGCAGTATTATAGTAGTTATATTCCTGTATATAGGAGCAGTATTATAGTAGTTATATTCTTGTATATAGCAGGCAGTATTATAGTAGTTATATTCTTGTATATAGGAGCAGTATTATAGTAGTTATATTCTTGTATATAGGGGCAGTATTATAGTAGTTATATTCCTGTATATAGGAGCAGTATTATAGTAGTATATCCCTGTATATAGGAGCAGTATTATAGTAGTATATTCCTGTATATAGGAGCAGTATTATAGTAGTTATATTCCAGTATATAGGAGCAGTATTATAGTAGGTATATTCCTGTATATAGGGGGCAGTATTATAGTAGTTATATTCCTGTATATAGGAGCAGTATTATAGTAGTTATATTCTTGTATATAGGAGCAGTATTATAGTAGTTATAGTATTGTACATAGGAAACAGTATTATAGTAGATATAGTCTTGTACATAGGGGTAGATAGGATCATTCAGTAGCAATAACATATCCTATCAGTCAGCAGTAAGTATTGCCTAGCACACAATGCAATAGCACCACCAACAGTGGAATATAACTAAACTGAACAAGAAGTGCATTCATTTCAGTTGGAAGAGACCATGAAATTGAGTCCATCCTCTTGTTGAACACACCAGAAGGATGTGAATAATACATCTATCACATCTTAGCAGGGACTATACATCAATGGAGATCACAAAATGTATGAAAAATTAAAATCCTTGTTAGTTCAGCAAACAGCCCTATCTGATGGGGTGTCCCACGGGCGTCAGCACTTCTGTGCCTTTCCACCATGCTAGTTCCCACCTATAAGGTAGCAGACCTGGTGTTGCTTTGGGTAAGGATTTAACAAGTAAAGACAAGTCAATGACTTCAGTGCAGGAGAATCATATCGGGAACTGTAAAATCCTAGAAAAAGTTTTTGTTTCAAACAGCTGCTTCCTATCAGGCCTCCTGTGCCGCCCGATTATGTAGTCACAGCGATGTATATACCGTATCTGTAGGTAACTATAGTATAATCGCTGGGAGGGTGGATTATAATTAACATCGTATTACATATATAGATGTTCTCTAACAAGAAAACTTCATAAGAAAACTAAGAAAGAAAGAGTTCGTTTTTAGGTCAAACAAGGAAAGTCGACCTCGTGCATTGGTCCTGGTAGAGAATATGAGAATATGGACGTCATATGAACATCTAAAGGTAATCAATGGAACAGGCTGGCCTATTGTAAATATGGGGGTGGGCAGTGCTCCTAATGGTCTTACCACACAGTGGGGCAAACCATTATCTGCATCGGAACGGGGCAATGAATAAAGGTAAGAGATATACTGTACCTTTCTTCTCGGCACCCCCTGTGCATTTCGTCTCACCTGCTGATAGTTCCCCTTTAACCCCTTAAGGACGGGGCCAATTTTCGTTTTTGCGTTTAAGTTTTTTTCTCCTTGTGTTTAAAAGGCCATAGCACTTGCATTTTCCCACCTAGAGACCCACATGAGCCCTTATTTTTTGCATCACTAATTGTACTTTGCAATGACAGGCTGGATTTTTGCATAAAGTACACTGCGAAACCAGCAAAAAATTCAATGTGTGGTGAAATTGAACAAAAAAAAGCATTTTTTTGTTTATTTAGGGGTTCATTGTTTTTACGCCATTTGCGTGGGGTAAAACCGACTTGTTATATATGTTCCTCAAGTCGTTACGATTAAAACGATATATAACATGTATGACTTTTCTTTTATCTGATGGCCTGTAAAAAATTCAAACCATTGTTAACAAATATACGTTCCTTAAAATCGCTCCATTCCCAGGCTTATAGCGCTTTTATCCTTTGGTCTATGGGGCTGTGTCAGGTGTCATTTTTGGCGCCATGAGGTGTTCTTTCTATCGGTACCTTGATTGCGCATATACGACTTTTTGATTGCTTTTTATTACATTTTTTCTGGATTTGATTGGACCAAAAATGCGCAATTTTGCACTTTGGGATTTTTCTGCGCTGACGCCGTTTACCGTACGAGATCAGGAATGTGATTAATTAATAGTTCGGGCGATTACGCACGCGGCGATAGCAAACATGTTTATTTATTTACTTTTATTAAAAACATGGGAAAAGGGGGGTGATTCTGACTTTTATTAGGGGAGGGGGCTTTTTACTAATAACACTTTTTTTTTTTTTACACTTATACTAGAAGCCCCCTGGGGTTAGGGTTATTTCCCCCCCTGGGGATAGGGTTATTTCCCCCCTGGGGTTAGGGTTGTTTCTCCCCCTGGGGTTAGGGTTATTTCCCCCCCTGGGGTTAGGGTTATTTCCCCCCCCTGGGGTTAGGGTTATATCCCCCCCTGGGATTAGGGTTATATCCCCCCCTGGGATTAGGGTTATTCCCCCCCGGGGTTAGGGTTATTTCCCCCCTGGGATTAGGGTTATTTCCCCCCTGGGATTAGGGTTATATCCCCCCCTGGGATTAGGGTTATTCCCCCCGGGGTTAGGGTTATTCCCTCTGGGGTTAGGGTTATATCCCCCCCCTGGGATTAGGGTTATTCCCCCCCTGGGGTTAGGGTTATTCCCCCTGGGGTTAGGGTTATATCCCCCCCTGGGGTTAGGGTTATTCCCCCCTGGGGGACTTCTAGTATATGAACTCTGATCTCTCATTGAGATCTTTGCTGTATACTTACAGCAAAGATCAATGAGATGGGCACTCACAGAGATCGCTCCTCTGGGACAACGTCAAGGGGGAGCGATCTCCGCCACTAGACACCAGGGAAGTGCTGTCATCTTTGACAGCTCCATCTGATTACTGTATTAGCGGGCACGGCGGTCGGACCGTGCCCGCTAATACCCGCGGTCCCGGGCTACAAGCGGCACCGCAGCGGTTCATAGCAGGGTCGCCGCGCAGCCCCGCTCTGGACACCTCTTGTACGAGTACGTCATGCGTCCTTAAGCGGTTAAAGGGGTTGTCCAGCGAAAATCTTTTTCTTTCAAATCAACTGGTGTCAGAAAGTTATACAGGTTCGTAATTTACTTCTATTTAAAAAAATCTCAAGTCTTCCAGTACTTATCAGCTGCTGTATGTCCTGCAGGAAGTGTTTTATTTTCAGTCTGAGACAGTGCCCTCTACTGACATCTCTGGCCGAGACAGGAACTGTCCAGAGCAGAAAAGGTTTTCTATGGGGATTCATAGAAAACCAAGACAGAGTTCCTTAGATGGCAGCAGAGAGCTCTGTGTCAGACTGAATATAAAACAATTCCTGCAGGACATACCGCAGCTGATAAGTACTGGAAGAATTGAGATTTTTTTTAAATAGAAGTAAATTACAAATCTATATAACTTTGTGATATCAGTTGAATTGAAAGAAAAAGATTTATGCTGGACAAGCCCTTTAAGAGGCAGTCCCAACAACGGGGACCGGTGCTCCTCAAACAGTGGCCCTTCAGCTATTGCAAAGTTACGACTATTAGTAGTAGTAGTTGTTGTAGTTCTGCAATCTCCAGAGTCCCCGCCTCCATATACTAGATCTGCTCGTAGAATGTAATCACTGATATTGATCATTCATTAAGAAGTCTCCATAGAGAGTCACTCAGTCCACAGCAGCTGAACATCATCTCAGCCGCGCCATATGGTCAGAGCCCGATCCCTCTCGGACAATGGACCGCCATGCACCTGCAGGATGAATACTTAAAGGGCTCCTAAAAAATACAATATACAAAATACAAAAATACAAAAGCACCGCATATAGAAGTCATTTACAAATCTTTGGAACTTTCTAGCATGAGTTGATTTGAAAAAAATAATTTTTGGTGAACAATCCCTTTAAAAGTCCATGACTGACAAATGGGCTGTCTACATTAGCAGTTATTTTGGGAGGGGGGATGCAATGCTTGTTGCATGGAACTCCAGCTCCTAGTAAGTCTTACACACACAGGGAAAGGAGAGAGGATGGATCAGCTATTAAGAATGTCCAACCTCATGTGATTGACCTCTATGAAATCCACAGTCCCTGCGGTAATACTGAGTGAGAAGCAGGAAGTGTTGTCATGAGGACCTCGGCTATTGGCACATTATTAACTCTAAAGTTGCACTGACTCTTTAACTGTTGCAAAAACTACAACTCCCATCATGCCCTGAGAGCTGAAGGCTGTCAGTGCATGATGGGAGTTTTAGTTTTGCAAGAGCTGGAGGGTCACAATGGGGGAACAGCGCTATAAAGTATAAAATTTGCAAACATGGCTGCTTATGTAACTTGTACCTTAGTAGCAGTATACTTTGAGCCTTTAGAGGCCCCCTTTAAAGGGGTACTCCAGAAAAAATTCTTTCAAATCAAATGGTGCCAGAAAGAGCTAGGGATTTGTAATTTACTTCTATTTAAAAAAAATCTCCAGTATTCCAGTACTTATCAGCTGCTGTATGTCCTGCAGGAAGTGGTGTATTCTTTCCAGTCTGACACAGTGCTCTCTGCTGCCACCTCTGTCCATGTCAGGAACTGTTCAGAGCACCAGCAAATCCCCATAGAAAACCTCTCCTGCTCTGGACAGTTCCTGACATGGACAGAGGTGGCACCAGAGAGAACTGTGTCAGACTGGAAAGAATACACCACTTTCTGCAGGACATACAGCGGCTGATAAGTACTGGAAGACTGGAGATTTTTTTTTTTTATAGAAATAAATTACAAATCTCTAACATTTTCTGAGAACAGTTGATTTAAAAGTAATCTGTTCTCACTGGAGTTCCCCTTTAGGCTATGTTCACACTATGTAAAAGCCGTACTTTTGGCGCGGTGGACCAATGCCTTACTTTCAATGGGATCCCGGCCGGAGCGTATACACGCTGAATTGCGGCCGTAGGAAACCCTGTCAGTTCACACTATGAAGCGAGCAGCTCCGGCCGCTTGCTTCATAGTGTGCAGGGGGAAGCTCTGATGCGGGCGTGCGCTGATGCTGGTACTTAAGTACCGCCCGCGATGATCCGGGCAGAGACCGGCCGTTCCGTGACCCGGCCGTGGTCACGGAACAGCCGGTCTCTCAAGCCATGTGAACATAGCCTTAAGCTGTGTGAGAAGCAGCTTCCATCAGCCTCCAGTGCCCACTATCTAGGCAGGATGAAGGTGCCGCTCCGTTTCTGGATCAGGTCGCCCTCTGGATATTTATAGACGCATTGATCGTTGTTTGCCGTTAGTCATTCCATAAATAATTAAGAGATTCGCAGTAAATGCCCCGTTGGAATGTTCTGGATCACAGGCGTCTTCTTATTCTCAGTCTATTTCCTGACTGCACAAGAGGAAAAAAACAACCCCTTTTGTCCATACGAGAATCAGTGCGGGTGTGAGCGCATGTCACCGCCCCGAGCCATGTATAATATAAATTATAGGATTATTATTACGGTCTGGCAAGCTACACACTAATGCACCCCTGCTCCAGGAGAACTAACAGAGTCTCCACTATGGGTATATAGTAAATATTTTTCAGTATGTATCCATCCTGTATTACACTCCAGAGCTGCACTCACTATTCTGCTGGTGAGGTCACTGTGTACATACATTACTGATCCTGAGTAAGGGCCCTATTCCACCGGATGATTATCGTTTGCATAATCATTAACGATCTCAAACGACCGCTATTGCGAAAGACCTGAAAACGTTCACTCATTTCCATGGAACGATAACCGTTACTTATGATCGTAATTGCGATCGTTTTTTCTTCGCTATTTATTCGCTATGGTGTTCGTATCTATTGCGTACGACCGAACGATGTCTTATTCAATGCGAACGATTTGCAAACGTTTTGCCAACGAGCAACGATAAAAATAGGTCCAGGTCTTATAAAGCGATCAACGATTTCTCGTTCGGTCGTTAATTGTTAACTGCATTTCAACCGAACAATTATCGTTTAGATTCGAACGATTTAACGATAATCTGAACGATAATCGGTGGAATAGGGCCCTTACATCCTGTATTATACCCCAGAGCTGCACTCACTATTCTGCTGGTGGGGTCACTGTGTGCATACATTACATTACTGATCCTGTACTGATCCTGAGTTACATCCTGTATTATACCCCAGAGCTGCACTCACTATTCTGCTGGTGGCTTCACTGTGTAAATACATTACATCAATGATCCTGAGTTACATCCTGCATTATACTCCAGAGCTGCACTCACTATTCTTCTGGTGGGGTCACTGTGTACATACATTACATTACTGATCCTGAGTTACATCCTGCATTATACTCCAGAGCTGCACTCACTATTCTGCTGGTGGGGTCACTGTGTACATACATTACATTACTGATCCTGTACTGATTCTGAGTTACATCCTGTATAAGGATGCGTGCACACTACGGAATTCCCGCGAATGACCCACGGCGGATTCCGTTGCTCGAATCCGCAGCGGGTCATACGCGGGAATTCCGTAGTGTGCACGCATCCTTATACCCCAGAGCTGCACTCAATATTCTGCTGGCACAACCTGAATCTCCCACACACAATATTTTCTATTTAGAACTGTACAATTCTTCAGTATTCTCTAGTATCGGTGAGCAGTGCATTATGGGAGCTCAGCTGTCAGGTCACATGACTAAACATAAAAAGAGGGAACTGGCATCTTGTTTACTTTCACTTTGCCATTTTTTTCTATGATTTTACTGAAAAGTTACTCTAATCCTCCTGTAGATTTTATTGGAGGGATGTTTTTTTTATTTCCCAATTGTGGAGTGTTTCTTTAAACAACAAAGATTTCAACAAAGTCCCTTGAAGTGGTACATCCCCTTTAAGCTTTTCAGAGGAGACCCCCTCGGCGATCAGCTGGAGGATGCTGGGAGGGGCGGATTGGGAAGCTGTTCTTCTGTGGAGTGATGTGTGTGGGCGCCTAATCACAGCTCGCCGTTAGGCGTCACTCACACATTATACCCGATTCCGTCTTCACGACAAATTTAAAGTGACACTCTCACCCCCTTTTTGCATTCTGACTTCTCTACACAGGTGTAATGGGTAAATTTACCAGTTTTAATACCTTATTTTCTATCATACATCATGGTGCTTGTTCCAGTAAAAAGTGATCTTTTATAATCTGCAGATTGTGTAAAGTGGGCGGAGCTTCACAGCAACAGAGCCACTTAGCCCCGCCCACAGCACCACCGTTGGCCCCACCCCTCCGTGACATCATACACCCCCTTGACGTCCATTGGTATGGGCCGACCTAGAGGGGGTGGGCCCTAGACCTTTAGGCCAGCCTGTTCCAATGGTGGATGAGGGGATTGGGCCTATGTGCTGATGACGTCACTGAGGGGCGGGGCCAACGGTGGCTACGGGGCTAAGTGGTGCTGTTGTCATGAAGCCCCGCCCACTTAACACAATCTGCAGATGATAAAAGATGACTTTTTACTGGAACAAGCAGCATAATGTATGATAGAAAATAAGGTATGAAAACTGCTAAATTTACCCATTACACCTATGTAGAGATGTCAGAATGCAAAAAGGGGGCGAGAGTGTCACTTTAAGTAGCGAATTGAACGTGAAGGGAATCGTGAGCTGTGGTTTATGTGTGAATGGAGCCCATAACTGCAGCGACTACAGGGCGGCGCCACTGAACAAGAGGCAAGAGGCCAACTATATAAAAATGGCTGTTTCTTGGGAGTTCCTCAGAGGCGGGGCTACAATTTTTTTGTTTTCTTAAAGGGGTATTTCAATCAAACATAACTTTGATATGTTGCTGTCCATGGTGAGACTAAGAATTCCTTCCATACTTGTTATTATCTATTCAGTTTACTTCCCCCAGTTCTGAGCTGCTGCTTTCTGCTGAAGACACAAAAATCTGTGTGTGAGCCTTACTCTCTGTCTCCCCCACCTCCCCCCTCCCTTCTGAGACAGCTGATGTAAACAAGTCCCTGGCAGTATCTGCAACATTGTAGCTTCTTTGTAATGCTGGGAGGATTAATCTGAGGTCAAGTTGTGATTAACCCTCCCAGCCTTACAAAGAAGCTACAATGTTGCAGATAAAGCCTGCCAGGGACTAGTTTACATCAGCTGTCTCAGAAGGGAGGGGAGGAGGGGGAGACAGAGACAGGTTCACACAGATTTTTGTGTCTTCAGCAGAAAGCAGCAGCTCAGAACTGGTAGAAGGAGACTGAATAGATAATAACAAGTATGGAAGGAATTATTAGTCTCACCATGGGCAGCAACATATCAAAAGTTATGACTGAGCGGAATACCCCTTTAAACATTGAGAACTATAAAATCTCCTGTAAATTCATCCCAAAATATAGATACATAGATCATTCTGCAATGTGACTGGGATGCTGGAAATATACAGATAAAGGAGTAAGGCCCAGGAGGAAGAGGAGACTGTGCTGTGTGCGGCAGCATGCAGCATGTCATAGGCAGTGTGCAGAGTACAGACCACTGCACAGACCAGCTCACAGCATGTACAGCAGTGTTCTAACTTGTGCAAAACTACAACTTCCAGCATGGCCTGCCAACCAAAAGCTGCCATGGCATGATGGGAGTTCTGGACGTCACTGGAGAACACTGCTTTAGTGCAGGTTGTTATAGCATGATGGGAGTTGTAGTTTTGGATTCCATTGAGACTGATGTATTACTGGTTGCCAGGAAATAATAGGAGTTGTAGTTTTGCAGTTCAATGGTGAGCACTGCTATAGTGCAGGTTGTCAGTGCATGCTGAAAGTTGTAGTTCTGCACTCCTTTAGGAACACTACTGCAGTGCAAATGGCCAGGGAATGATGGGGGCTGTAGTTTTGCAGTGCAGATGGCCAGGGAATGATGGGGGTTGTAGTTTTGTAGAGTCACAGCTTGGGGAAGACTGATGTACAGGAAGCAGAAGCTTCAGTGACCGCAGGTTATAGAGATTTGTGGTTGTCACTGGGGAATCCCTTACTGGTTGCTGCAGTGACCCGGGCACGGCCTACCTGCGGTGACAGCAGACGTGACATGCGGAGTGTCCCCCTTTATGATGCAGCTGTAATGCAGTACTATTCTCCGGTATGATGCGAGATGACCTGGCACCCTTCCCCCGTCTTCTATTACAGTATTATGTGCATGACTCTGCATTATTCACACCTTCACAGTACAATGGTGGCCGAGCATCTGCAAGGTCTGACGCTCGCACCTCTCCATAGATGTAACACTACTCCTCCCGAGCCGCTTCACTGCTGCAGCAAGTATAAAAGCCTCCAAATGTCAGAAGAAAGAGTCCTGTGAATGGTGTCTGGGGGGCCGCACCTCCAGCAGGGTCCATCCTCATAGAGCAGATAGTAAGGAGTCCTGTGAATAGTGCCTGGGGGGCCGCACCTCCAGCAGGGTCCATCCTCATAGAGCGGACAATAAGGAGTCCTGTGGGGCCGCACCTCCAGCAGGGTCCATCCTCATAGAGCGGACAATAAGGAGTCCTGTGAATGGTGCCTGGGGGGCCGCACCTCCAGCAGGGTCCATCCTCATAGAGCGGACAGTAAGGAGTCCTGTGAATGGTGCCTGGGGGGCCGCACCTCCAGCAGGGTCCATCCTCATAGAGCGGACAGTAAGGAGTCCTGTGAATGGTGCCTGGGGGGGCCGCACCTCCAGCAGGGTCCATCCTCATAGAGCGGACAATAAGGAGTCCTGTGAATGGTGCCTGGGGGGCCGCACCTCCAGCAGGGTCCATCCTCATAGAGAGGACAGTAAGGAGTCCTGTGAATGGTGCCTGGGGGGCCGCACCTCCAGCAGGGTCCATCCTCATAGAGCGGACAGTAAGGAGTCCTGTGAATGGTGCCTGGGGGGCCGCACCTCCAGCAGGGTCCATCCTCATAGAGAGGACAGTAAGGAGTCTTGTGAATGGTGCCTGGGGGGCCGCACCTCCAGCAGGGTCCATCCTCATAGAGCGGACAGTAAGGAGTCCTGTGAATGGTGCCTGGGGGGCCGCACCTCCAGCAGGGTCCATCCTCATAGAGCAGACAGTAAGAAGTCCTGTGAGTGGTGCCTGGGGGGCCGCATCTCCAGCAGGGTCCATCCTCATACAGCGGACAGTAAGGAGTCCTGTGAATGGTGCCTGGGGGGCCGCACCTCCAACAGGGTCCATCCTCATAGAGCGGACAGTAAGGAGTCCTGTGAATGGTGCCTGGGGGGGCCGCACCTCCAGCAGGGTCCATCCTCATAGAGCGGACAGTAAGGAGTCCTGTGAATGGTGCCTCGGGGGCCGCACCTCCAGCAGGGTCCATCCTCATAGAGCGGATAGTAAGGAGTCCTGTGAATGGTGCCTGGGGGGCCGCACCTCCAGCAAGGTCCATCCTCATAGAGCGGACAGTAAGGAGTCCTGTGAATGGTGCCTGGGGGGCCGCACCTCCAGCAGGGTCCATCCTCATAGAGCGGACAGTAAGGAGTCCTGTGAATGGTGTCTGGGGGGCCGCACCTCCAGCAGGGTCCATCCTCATAGAGCGGACAGTAAGGAGTCCTGTGAATGGTGCCTGGGGGGGCCGCACCTCCAGCAGGGTCCATCCTCATACAGCGGACAGTAAGGAGTCCTGTGAATGGTGCCTGGGGGGGCCGCACCTCCAGCAGGGTCCATCCTCATAGAGCGGACAGTAAGGAGTCCTGTGAATGGTGCCTGGGGGGGCCGCACCTCCAGCAGGGTCCATCCTCATAGAGCGGACAGTAAGGAGTCCTGTGAATGGTGCCTGGGGGGGCCGCACCTCCAGCAGGGTCCATCCTCATAGAGCGGATAGTAAGGAGTCCTGTGAATGGTGCCTGGGGGGGCCGCACCTCCAGCAGGGTCCATCCTCATAGAGCGGACAGTAAGGAGTCCTGTGAATGGTGCCTGGGGGGCTGCACCTCCAGCAGGGTCCATCCTCATAGAGCGGACAGTAAGGAGTCCTGGGAATGGTGCCTGGGGGGCCGCACCTCCAGCAGGGTCCATCCTCATAGAGCGGACAGTAAGGAGTCCTGTGAATGGTGCCTGGGGGGCCGCACCTCCAGCAGGGTCCATCCTCATAGAGCGGACAGTAAGGAGTCCTGGGAATGGTGCCTGGGGGGCCGCACCTCCAGCAGGGTCCATCCTCATAGAGCCGGTACCTTCTCAGGACTCCATCACTCGTATTTCTGGACCTCATGTAATGATTCCCTCTCTTAAAGGGCAGTTTCAGCATCTCTACCTCCTCCTCCTCCTGCTCGGCTGTATCTGCAGCTATAGGAGGAGATCCGTGCGCACACAGTCTTCTCTCCCATATTCTGGACGGTATTACAGTCACCTCTCCTTACAGTCGAACCTGCTTCTTCTCCTTTCAGTCTCAGGCTAGATGCAGTAACCAGTGGCCATCTTTACAGCCATCTCTCCTTTAAGTTTAAAGGGGTTGTTTACCAAAATTTTTTACTTCTATTAAAAAATCTCCAGTCTTCCAATACTTATCAGCTGCTGTATGTCCTCCGGGACGTAAATTTTTTTCCAATCTGGAGAGCAGGAGAGGTTTTCTATGGGGATTTGCTGCTGCTCTGGACACCATTTGATCTGAATGGAAAAGATTTTTGGTAAACAACGCCTTTAAGGCTTGATGCCTGATGCATAGTGTAAGCGAGCACCAAACTGCTAGATCGGCACTTGCTTACTAGGCCTATTACACAGCTCCATAATCGTGCAGCAAGGGTTATATCTATCTATCTATCTATCTATCTATCTATCTATCTATCTATCTGTCTGTCTATCTATCTCCTATCTATCTATCTATCTATCTATCTATCTATCTGTCTGTCTATCTATCTCCTATCTATCTATCTATCTATCTATCTCCTATCTATCTATCTATCTATCTATCTATCTTTTATCTATCTATCTATCTATCTCCTATCTATCTATCTATCTATCTATCTCCTATCTATCTATCTATCTATCTATCTATCTATCTATCTCCTATCTATCTATCTATCTCCTATCTATCTATCTATCTATCTATCTATCTATCTCCTATCTATCTATCTATCTATCTATCTATCTATCTCCTATCTATCTATCTCCTATCTATCTATCTATCTATCTATCTATCTCCTATCTATCTATCTATCTATCTATCTATCTATCTATCTCCTATCTATCTATCTATCTATCTCCTATCTATCTATCTATCTATCTCCTATCTATCTATCTATCTATCTATCTCCTATCTATCTATCTATCTATCTCCTATCTATCTATCTCCTATCTATCTATCTATCTATCTATCTATCTATCTCCTATCTATCTATCTATCTATCTATCTATCTATCTATCTATCTATCTCCTATCTATCTATCTATCTATCTCCTATCTATCTATCTATCTATCTATCTATCAACAGAGCTGCTCTCTAAAGTGAGAAGCTGCTCTGCCAATCATTGGCCTAGATGCCCCCCCCCCTTTTAAAGAGATAAAGGGACTGTCTAAAATCACCTTGAGCTGGGTGACCACCTCTGCGATGGTGCCATGGCGGCCATATTGGTTGTAAAGTAGCTTTTCAAGAAACATAAGAGAAGGGAAGAGAACTGTGTGTGTGGGTATGGAGGGTGTGTGTATGTGGGTATGGAGGGTGTGTGTGTGTGAGGGTATGGAGGGTGTGTGTGTGTGAGGGTATGGAGGGTGTGTGTGTGTGAGGGTATGGAGGGTGTGTGTGTGAGGGTATTGAGGGTGTGTGGGCTGGTATGGAGGGTGTGTGCATGTGTTCGTGTGCGGGTATGGAGGGTGTGTGTGTGTGGGTATGGAAGGTGTGTGTGTGTGTGTGTGTGTGTGTGTATGGAGGGTGTGTGTGTGTGTATGGAGGGTGTGTGGGCTGGTATGGAGGGTGTGTGCATGTGTGGGTGTGTGTGGGTATGGAGGGTGTGTGTGTGTATGGAGGGTGTGTGCATGTGTGGGTGTGTGTGGGTATGGAGGGTGTGTGTGAGAATGTGTGTGGGTATGGAGGGGGTGTGTGTGTGTGTGTGGGTATGTGTGCATGTGTTCGTGTGCGGGTATGGAGGGGGTGTGTGTGGGTATGGAAGGTGTGTGCATGTGTTCGTGTGCGGGTATGGAGGGTGTGTGTGTGGGTATGGAAGGTGTGTGTGTGTGTATGGAGGGTGTGTGCGTGTGTATGGAGGGTGTGTGTGGGTATGGAGGGTGTGTGTGTGTATGGAGGGTGTGTGCATGTGTGGGTGTGTGTGGGTATGGAGGGTGTGTGTGAGAATGTGCGTGGTATGGAGGGTGTGTGTGTATGGAGGGTGTGTGCATGTGTGTGTGTGGGGGGGGTATGTAGTGTGTGTGTGTGCATGTGTGTGTGTATGGAGTGTGTGTGTGTGCATGTGTGTATGGAGTGTGTGTGTGTGCATGTGTGTATGGAGGGTGTGGGGGTATGGAGTGTGTGAGTGTGCATGTGTGTATGGAGGGTGTGAGGGTATGGAGGGTGTGTGTGTGTGTGTATGGAGGGTGTGTGCATGTGTGTGTGTGGGGGGGGGGTATGTAGTGTGTGTGTGCATGTGTGTGTGTGTATGGAGTGTGTGTGTGTGCATGTGTGTATGGAGTGTGTGTGTGTGTGTGCATGTGTGTATGGAGGGTGTGGGGGTATGGAGGGTGTATGTGTGTGTGTGCATGTGTGTGTATGGAGGGTGTGTGTGTGTGTGTGTATGGAGGGTGTGTGTGTGTGTGTGTGCATGTGTGTGTATGGAGGGTGTGTGTGTGTGTGTGTGTATGGAGGGTGTGTGTTTACCGAGCCTGTAGCTGGTGCTGTGCTCCGGAGAGTCTTACTCTGAGAACCTGCTCTTCTGGTTCCTCCTATCATCCCGATCGCCGGGCTCTTAGCTGATACATGAATATTCTACAAATCTATGGAATAGAGAGAGTGCCGGGGAAGCCTTCCCACCCCTCCCTCCCGCAGCAGGACACTGTCTAAAACATACTGTACAGAAACCTGCTGCATTACCTTCTATCCAATCTCCGATGTGTGTACAGGGGGCAAATACTTTTACAGGATCCCGACCCTCCTGGACTCCCCCTATGACCTACATACTAGTCAGCTTTGGTACAATCTTGGGACTGAAGGGATCTGTATGATTACATCACAATGGACTCATTAAGACCGGGACAGAACGAACAACACAACCCCCCCCCCCCCCCCCCCCCCCAGCTTCTCCTGACCGGAGAAATCAATCCTGAGGTCACAGTCATACATACACTGTTATATACATACACATATATATACACACACATATACACACACACATATACACACGCTGTTATACATACACACACACACATATATTTTAACACACACACACATATACACATATATATATATAAATATATATATATGTACATACATACACACACACATATATATATACACACACATACACACACAATCTATATATATACACACACACACACATATACCCATGCGGTAGCTATACACACATACATGTACTCACACTATAATTATACATATACACACACATATACCAATACTGTGCCTTTACATACATACTGACCGCTCCCTGCTCCGTCCTGACCGCTCCCTGCTCCGTCCTGACCCCTCCCTGCTCCGGGCTGACCCCTCCCTGCTCCGTCCTGACCCCTCCCTGCTCCGTCCTGACCGCTCCCTGCTCCGTCCTGACCGCTCCCTGCTCCGTCCTGACCGCTCCCTTCTCCGTCCTGACCGCTCCCTGCTCCGTCCTGACCGCTCCCTGCTCCGTCCTGACCGCTCCCTGCTCCGGGCTGCTCCTGGCTGACCACTCCCTGCTCCGTCCTGACCGCTCCCTGCTCTGTCCTGACCGCTCCCTGCTCCGGGCTGCTCCTTCCTGACCGCTCCCTGCTCCGTCCTGACGGCTCCCTGCTCTGTCCTGACCGCTCCCTGCTCCGGCCTGACCGCTCCCTGCTCCGGCCTGACCGCTCCCTGCTCCGTCCTGACCGCTCCCTGCTCCGGCCTGACTGCTGAGCGTACATCTCTGCGGAGCTAATGACAGGTCACATAGCTTTAGCAGGACGGCTGAGGAACAGTGTCGTCACAATGTATCGCTCTGCTCATTTCTTTCTCATACGTTACATCCTGTATTCTGGGTAGAGTTCCCTCATAGCATTTAGCACCGTTATCTCCCAGCATCCCTCAGAAGTTTGACATTTCTTGTATCTGCTTTATATTATTTGAGGAAGTTGGGGAGGATTTTACGACCTGACAAACCTCATACGGGCGTCACACTGAGATTTCCAGATTTAGGCTAGGTTCACACTATGTATCTGTGCGGCTGTATTGCGGGCGGTAAATCATCGGCCGGATTTTTCCGGTTCATGCGTACGCTGGAAAGTATAGGATATACGGCTGCACAGTGCACACTATGTATGAATCTACGGCCCGATCGTAAATGGACCCGTAAAAAATGAACAAGACCATTGTTTGCGGCTGGAAACGCGGCCGTGGATTGACAGGCGGTCCGTACGGAGTACTTCAAAAATAGCCGGCAATGATGCCGAATGCCGATGCCTCCAATAGTTAATATATTAAATTAATAAAACACATTTTCGTTGTAATAAAGTCCCTTTCGTTGTTCAATAATTTAATTCTATACGAATTCATCATTGTGCAATTAAATATACTGTTAAAATAAATAGATATATAAATAAATGTATATTTATTTATATATATATTTATTTTTTGACAGTATATTTAATTGCACAATGATGGATTCGTTTAACTTAAATTATTGAACAACGAAAATGTGTTTTATTAATTAAATATTAATTAGTACAGGAAGCTCCATAAGCCGTTAATTCATATTGCCGGCAATAGAGCTTTCTGTACTAATCATCACTTTACTTTAATTAAAACATCAAATGTTTCTTCTAATTATGTTATCACAATAGCATTATTAGAAGAAACATTTAGAATTATATGTGCGCTCAGCTGATTGGCTGATCGGCTGAGCGCACATATAATGAGCCGGTCCGCAGTACAGTGACTTCATTGTGCTGCGGACCAGCGAAGAGGACACATCGGGGTGAGTATAGAGCGCTGCCCACCTCCTCCCCAGCACTGCACCCCTCCCAGCAAGGAAGGGGGGTCACTTAACCCCTTCCTTGCTGGGATGGGTGCAGTCTGACATCAGTCTGGCCCCCAAGGGGTTAAGGGGGTACAATACATCCTCCCTTAACCCCTTGGGGGCCAGACTGTAAGCAGCGATCTGTAAAGATGCTGCATACTGTAAGGTGCACAACACCGCTCACAATGATGGGTGTTGTGCTCCTGTTTGTGTGTTTTTTGTGTGTTTCTCCCTTTTTGTTTTTCAGATATCGGTATCCTGTGGATTACGTCGGATTCCGTGGACTACGTCGATGACCAGCGTTTTTTTTTTTGTTTTTGTTTTTTAATAAAATGGTCAATGAGGGGTGTGGGGGTGTTTTTATTTGAATAAAAATTTTTTTTAACTTGTGTCTTGTCTTTATTTCTTTACTTTATAGACTTAGTAGTGGAAGCCGTCTAATAGACGGAATCCATTACTAAGTTGGGGCCTAGTGTTAGCCGGTATAAAATGGCTAACACTAACCCCCTATTATTACCCCAGTACCCAATGCCACCAGGGGTACTGGGAAGAGCCGGGTGCCAGTGGTCCCGGAGCGTCAAAATTGGCGCTCCTGGACCGGGCGGCAGCAGGCTGGTAAGATTTAGGCTGGGGAGGGCCTAAACCAATGGCTCTTCCCACCCTGGTGTTACCAGGCTGCTGTCGTTTGGTTTTTAACCCGGCTGGTTATAAAAATAGGGGGGACCCTATGCGGTTTTTTTTTAATTATTTATTTATTTATTGGCGATTTCGCAGAATTCCTGATGACAAAATGTCACGACAGCCCGAGAAACCTGCCGCAACGTCACAAATAAAGACGTAACCCGGTAATGTCATCAAGAGGAAACGGCACAGGGGCAATAAGAGGATCAGAAGAGCGGAGAAGGGACCAGAGACACAGGGGATCCCGAGGACGGATGGATGGGATCTTAAAGAGCTGCTCCAAGGTTCAGCTACTGCCATAATCCAGACACAACTCATCGGCAGGAGAGCACAGTAATAAGTGTTCAATTTCTCTACAGCGCCTCCACTGGGGAAACAAAGTATTACACATCTCCTATTCAAATATATGGGTATTCTGCACAGTACAGGACTGATGGGACCTCCAGAGCGAGAGATACTAAAGGAGTATTCTACCATAGATGTGTCATGTCCAGACAACATCCCATACAGTAGACTGCCTACATTACATCACCATACAGTACATATATAACAGTACCATAGACTGCCTACATTACATTATCATACAGTACATATACAACAGTGCTATAGACTGCCTACATCACCATACAGTGCACATATAACAGTACCATAGACTGCCCACATTAGATCACCATACAGTACAAATATAACAGTGCCATAGACTGCCTACAATACATCACCATACAGTGCATATATAACAGTACCATAGACTGCCTACATTACATCACCATACAGTACACAAATATAACAGTGCCATAGACTGCCTACAATACATCACCATACAGTACATATATAACAGTACCATAGACTGCCTACATTACATCACCATACAGTACATATATAACAGTACCATAGACTGCCTACATTCCATCACCATACAGTACAAATATAACAGTGCCATAGACTGCCTACAATACATCACCATACAGTGCATATACAGTATAACAGTGCCATAGACTGCCTACATTACATTATCATACAGTACACATATAACAGTGCCATAGACTGCCTACATTACATCACCATACACTCCACATAACAGTGCCATAGACTGCCTAGATTACATTATCATACAGTACAAATATAACAGTGCCATAGACTGCCTACAATACATCACCATACAGTACATATATAACAGTACCATAGACTGCCTACATTACATCACCATACAGTACACAAATATAACAGTACCATAGACTGCCTACATTCCATCACCATACAGTACAAATATAACAGTGCCATAGACTGCCTACAATACATCACCATACAGTGCATATACAGTATAACAATGCCATAGACTGCCTACATTACATCACCATACAATGCATATATAACAGTGCCATAGACTGCCTACATTACATCACCATACACTCCACATAACAGTGCCATAGAGTAGGGCTGGGCGATATTGGCCTAAATCAATATCGCGGTTTATCGCATATATAGCTGCGGTAACGATAAATGGACGATAACTATGACACGCCCCTTTGTAAGCAACACCCCCTTTTACAAGCCACACCCACTTGGCCATACCAAACTGGGAATATTATGTTTTTAAAAAAGTACAGTAACTCAATGAGCAGCAACCCAAACTATGTACACACCACAGGTCGTGTATATACAGCATACAGCTATGGACACACCACAGGACATGTATATAGCTATGTACTATAGGGACTCAGAGTGTATACAGTATGATGTGTATGTAGTATATACAGGTTTATCTATCATCTATCAATCTATCATCTATTTCCTCTGCCTATCTATCTCCTATCTATCTATCCATCTATCTCCTTGATCAATCAATAGATAGATAGATAGAGATAGATACAGATAGATACAGATAGATAGGAGATAGATAGAGAGATAGGAAATAGATCTATCTCTATCTATCTCCTATCTATCTATCTATCCATCTATCTCCTTGATCGATCAATAGATGATAGATAGATAGATAGGAGATAGCTAGATACAGATAGAAGAGATCCATCTATCTGTATCCATCTATCTGTATCCATCTATCTGTATCCATCTATCTATTATCTATTGATCATTCAAGGAGATGGATGGATAGATAGATAGATAGATAGATAGATAGATAGATAGATACTAGATAGGAGATAGATAGATAGGGGATAGAAGAGATAGAAAGATCTATCTATCTATCTATCTCTATTCATATAGTAGCAGCATTCCAGTTGGACTGTGAATAAATCTCCACCTTTTTACATTTATGTTGAAAACAGTGATGTTTCTGACCACAATCGTGGTCTTTTCTTAAGCCAAATATTATTTGGCTTGAGAAAAGACCACGGTTGTGGTCAGAAACGTTGCTCTTTTTCTCATATTTTGCTGAACAGGTTGGAGGATGTCTCGTGTGTTGTGTGTGCAGGGACGCACAGACAGCACATAGAAGACTGGCCGTGATGCTCTGACAGGCCGTGCAGGTGGCGGCTCCACTGTGCTGTGCCGGGCCGCTGAGAGGCATGTGCTTGCCGCGGAAACTGGCTGAGACGAGAAGGGTGGTGTGCCATGCCGGGCGGGTGACGCGGGGCGCTCTGACACGCCGAGAGGTTTGGATAACGCGGGGGCGGGCGGGTGGCGGCTCCGTTGTGCTGTGCCGGGCGATGCGGGGCGCTCTGACACGCCGGGGGGTTGGGGGACGTGGGGACGGGCGGGTGGCGGCTCCGTTGTGCTGTGCCGGGCGAGTGATGCGGGGCGCGCTCTGACACGCCGGGGGGTTGGGGGACGTGGGGACGGGCGGGTGGCGGCTTTGTTGTTGCTGTGCCGGGCGGGTGATGCGGGCGCTCTGACACACAGTGCTAGTCTCTTATGTGCTGTCTGTGCGTCCCTGCACACACAGCACACGAGACATCCTTCAACCTGTGCAGCTTAGGGCTCAGACGGGTAGATGAAAGTGAAAATACCGCAGATACCGTCCTGGCAAAGTTGAGGTCGGTTAACCGACGCCAGTGACGGTATCGGTATTTTCACGGTATACCGCCCAGCCCTACCATAGAGTAATATCCTATTTACCAGTTGCTACACAGTAGAATACAGCGTGTACATTAGGAGACAAAACACAGCAGAGCTGAATGTGTCATTATACAGTCTCGGCTCAGCTACATCTTAGTGTACAGCAGCCTATGCTCACACTTTGATGTAGAGTTCTGTATGTACTTGTAACCCTTGTATATCCGCTTTATTTCTGACACAGCGGTGACAAATCCGTCTCCGCAGTTCCCGTGGGCTCAGAACATTCCCTGCAGGTTGGAAGAACAGGCTGATCTATCCATTATAATGGATTCCTCCCAGTAGTCTCCCTGCCCCCCTGATATATGCGCAGCCGTCACATGTTCCGTCCACGGGACGTGACAGCGTCTTCACATGTGGAGGGGACGCGCAGAGACGGAGGGTGCGCATCTCTCACCCCGCGTCTTACATTCCCTGATATAATGAAAGTCTAATGAAAACATTCAAAGAATAGACTCCAGCAATTCCAACGCCGCCAGACGTGACGCGACTCACTATGGTGGTATTAGCGGCTATTTACAACGGGGAAACAGGCGAACGCTGAGCTGAGTTGAGCAGAGCCGAGTTTGTTCCTGTCCTGTAGATTCATATTCAATGTAGTGGAATCAGCTGCCTCATTCTCTCCTTATAGTACAGAGACAGCAGCTACATCCCCCTCCTCCCCTCCATAGGCTCATTGTCTCTTAAAGGGGCAGTTCAACAAATATGTTTTATTTCAAATCCACTGATGCCAGAAAGTTATATAGATTTGTAATTTACTTCTATTTAAAAATCGCCAGTCTTCCAGTACTTATCAGCTGCTGTATGTCCTGCAGGAAGTGGTGTATTCTCTCCAGTCTGACACAGTGCTTGCTCTCTGCTGCCACCTCTGTCCATGTCAGGAACTGTCCAGAGCAGCAGCAAATCCCCATAGAAAACCTCTTCTGCTCTGGACAGTACCTGACATGGACAGAGGTGGCAGCAGAGAGCAGACTGGAGAGAATACACAACTTCCTGCAGGACATGCAGCAGCTGAGCTGAGCAACTGAGCCAGTTTCACTTTACACCATGTTTAAAAATCTCCCCCTTTGTTTCTACAGTTTGCACACAGGTCTATGCGTCTCTATGGTAACAGACAACAAACAAACCATGTGTAGTCTGGTCCTGTACTCCTACTCCCTTTAACCCGAACCTATGTAACCTTTTCTGGCATAAATAAGGAAAGGAAAACTGACTGCAGGATCAGACTACACACAGGACTTGTTTGTTGTCTGTTACCATGGAGATGTTGACAACCCTTTTAAAGTTGCTTTATTTCTAATTTTAGAAGCAACAAGAGAGTGAAAATTGGTCCAGACAGTCACACCTATATAGTAAGTCTACTTCCCAGGTATATGATACTAGAAAAATGGTATGCCAACGTATACCATAGCATGGACTAATACAAAGCCATCCCATTGGCTAGAAGGGGTGTACGGCAGAGTTATTATCTAGCGCAGGGATAGGGATCCTTGGCCCTCCAGCTGTTGCAAAACGACAACTCCCATCATGCCTGGACAGCCAAAGCTAAAGCTTTGGCTGTCCAGGCATGATGGGAGTTGTAGTTTTGCAACAGCCGGAGAGCCAAGGTTCGCTTCCCCCAATCTAGGGTCAGGGAAAATATCAGAAAAAACTTTTTAGCGATTCAAATTCAAAACAAAAAGTCCCCAGCTGTAGAGTTCCGCCATGTTGAGCTGAGTTTATTTGCCCGGCTGTCTCATTGACCTTGACAACAAAGCCGCGTCTGTCTCCGGTGTTCAATAGATTCCCCTGCAAAAGCTGAAATCTATTTTTCTCCATGGAAACTTACAATAATGAATCAGACAGATCTAATGGAACGAAGGAGGAAGAAACAATATTCCGACGGCGGCGAGAGACAGACAGATGGCCGTGAGACTCCGATTGATGTCTGTGAACAGGTATAAAATATACATAAAAAACACCATAAAACATCTGCAGACGTTCAGTCCAGGGACAGGAGAAGTGTATGCACAAAAACCCACATAAAGCTGATCTCTATAGGATCTACGTTCCCTCAATGGGTCATATGATGGGTCGTGTACCAGACCACCACTTTAACACTTACATTTCTGACACAAATACTGTAAAATCTGCATTGTAAAAGAAGGATAATATATATAATATATAATATAATAATAATAATAATAATAATAATAATAATAATAATAATCTCATGCAACTATGCATCAAACCATGATATTAAAAAAAAAAAAACACAACCCCTCCTGAAAAGGGTATTCCAACTTAAAACTTGTGGGGGGGAAGGGGGGGCTAACCTCCGTAGCCCCCAGCGATCTTCATATCGACCCTCACTCCTTTGCTTTAAATATAGCCTTGGGTACGGCATGACTCGCGGCTCTATTCATTCTCTATGAAGCCGCCGGAAAGAGCTGAGCACTGTATTCGTCTCTCTACGGCAGCTTCATAGAGAATGAATAGAGTTGCTGGTCATGTGCCGTACCCAAGGCTGTATTTAAAAACAAAGGAGTTGGGGGTCGATATGCAGATAGCCATGGGAGGAAGGGGGATATTGAGGTCAGACCCCCAGCAATCTCTTACGTCTCTCCTATTCTGAGGAAGGGGAGAAGTAAGTTGGAATACCCCTTTGATATAAAAGTTCAGGGAGTCCACTCAGCAGTTTACATTCACGGGACGCCTTCGAGCATAAAATGTTACAATGAATACAATAAATTTGTGTTTGTTGGTTAAAATTCACACACACACACACACACACACACACACACTGCCTCCTAAAAATATTGGTATAGGAATTTTTTTGTAAAACAGATGAAAAAAACGTAGTGTGAACCCAGCTTAAAAGACACAAAGCCCCTTTCTAAAGACAGAAGGAATTCCCCTACACCTTACGGTAATGGGTCCCACCTTAGTGAAAAAATACACAATGTTCATGTTTGTGGTTGAAGCATGTGCAGCCACTCTTAAAAAGTTCAGGAATTCCACCAGCCACTTTACATTCATTGGCACCTTCATGCAACTTTGCATCAAAACAAAATACATGAAAATCATGGTTAAAGGGCCACTCCAGCAAAAAAAAATTATTATATATATTCTTCCAAATCAATTAGTTTCAGAAAGTTATACAGATTTGTAATTTACTTCTATTCAAAAATCTCCAGTCTTCAAGTACTTATCAGCGGCTGTATGTCCTAACAGGTTACTACTCAGACATGCAACACTAAACAGCAATGAGGAACTTCAGAAGTTTTCATATCCTCCCATAGATGCAAAGATCAGCAGCTTATATGCAGCTAAACAAAACGACTTTGTGGGAACGCACAAACAGTTACTACTGGTATCACTTTACTGTACTGTAGTGATTGCCTTACTGTACTGTAGTTGTTGCTTTACTGCACTGTAGTAATTGTCTTACTGTACTGCAGTGATTGCCTTACTGCACTGTAGTGATCCCCTTACTGCACTGTAGTGATTTATTTACTGTACTACAGTGCTTGCCTTACTGTACTGCAGTTATTGCCTTACTGCACTGTAGTGATGGTCTTACTGTACTGTAGTTATTGCCTTACTGCACTGTAGAGATTGCCGTACTGTAGTTATTGCCTTACTGTACTGTAGTTATTGCCTTACTGTACTGTAGTTATTACCTTACTGCACTGTAGAGATTGCCTTACTGTACTGTAGTTATTGCCTTACTGCACTGTAGTGATTACCTTACTGCACTGTAGAGATTGCCTTACTGTACTGTAGAGATTGCCGTACTGCACTGTAGTGATGGTCTTACTACACTGTAGTGATTGCCTTAGGACCCTATTCCACAGGACGATTATCGTTCAGATTATCGTTAAATCGTTCGAATCTAAACGATAATCGTTCGGTTGAAATGCAGTTAACGATTAACGACCGAACGAGAAATCATTGATCGCTTTACAAGACCTGGACCTATTTTTATCGTTGCTCGTTCGCAAATCGTTCGCATTGAATAAGACATCGTTCGTCGTTCGCAATAGATACGAACGCAATAACGAAGAAATAGCGAAGAAAAAACGATCGCAATTATGATCATAAGTAACGATTATCGTTCCATGGAAATGAGTGAACGTTTTCAGGTCTTTCGCAATAGCGGTCGTTTGAGATCGTTAATCGTTAACGATTATGCGAACGATAATCGTCCAGTGGAATAGGGCCCTTACTGTACTGTAGTGATTGCCTTACTGTACTGTAGTGATTGCCTTACTGTACTGTAGAGATTGCCTTACTGTACTGTAGTGATTGCCTTACTGTACTGTAGTGATTGCCTTACTGCACTGTAGTGATTGCCTTACTGCACTGTAGTGATTGCCGTACTGCACTGTAGTTGTTTTACTATTGTGCAGATTGCAACAAAGAAGAGAAACAGCGACTCTCACTATCCTATTCTACCATTCTGCACAACTACAGGAAGGAGAAGATGCAGACGGCAGCCTCAACGAAGCAGACTAGATGGTAGTGTCTCCTCCTGACTACCATCAGCAGAGATAACTAGGGGTCCCTGCAGAGGAGCCCCCAGCCATCATATATCACCTATCATGTGAACCCATGTGATAAGAGGAGAGGAGAGGCAGGGGAAGGGAGGGGGATGAATCCGGCTGTGAGAGGGGAGGAGGAGCAGCTGGGGGAGGATACAGCACAGCCCTGATGCTCCTCTGCACAGGTATAAAGAGAAGGCCTCATTCACACATACAGTATGGTATACGTCGTCCACCAACATAGTCTGCAATCCGCAGAAAAATTTACATCCGTACGCCGTAGTTTTTGCAGATCCGCAAGGTGATAGATAAATCAGGGTGGTCGGTATTTTCTGCAGATGTTATTTATTTTGTAAACATTATGGATCCGCAAACATAACGGACGCTCCCATAGACTTCTATAGGTAAATCTGCAATTACGGCCAGTGCTAGGACCCATCCGGATTGGACTGAATGAGGAGGCGAGCCAGAAGACGCCTAATGTGCAGATGTATTATTATTATTATCTTATTACTGTTATTTATATACTTTTCTCCATTCATACGACATATAGGTTGTGTTTTATATTACTATTATACTGTATTATTAGTGGTATTTATATACTATTCTCCTATAACATATAGGTTGTGTTTTATATTACTATTATATTATTAGTGGTATTTATATACTTTTCTCCTATAACATATCGGTTGTGTTTTATATTACTATTATATTATTATATAACCTATAACATATCGGTTGGGTTTAGTATCTGGGCTTCTGATAAGAATCTCTCCCTTCCTTACAGCATAACATTCAGCTGTCATCCTGGATTTCTCACACATCTGCCCGGTGGCGTCTTCTACAATACCCGCATTATTGTTTCCTGGAAAGTAATCAGATTTGTCTGCAAGATTCATCGCCCTTCTAGGCACCGAGCATTGTACTCTCCGCACTGTGCTCCCCGATCACACAGAACGCTCAGTGCCCACTATACAGCACCCACCATACAGGGCCCAAAATACAGCACCCACATTACAGTACCCACTATACAGGGCCCAAAATACAGCACCCACCATACAGTACCCACTATACAGGGCCCAAAATACAGCACCCACATTACAGTACCCACTATACAGGGCCCAAAATACAGCACCCACATTACAGTACCCACTATACAGCACCCACCATACAGTACCCACTATACAGCACCTGCCACTCAGTGCCCTCAATACAGCACCAGCAACATAGTTCCCACTATATAGTACCTGCCACATAGCACCCACCATACAGCACCTGCCACACAGTGCCCGCCATACAGCAACTGCCACACAGTGCCCGCCATACAGCACCCACCATACTGTGCCCACTATACAGCACCCACCATACTGTGCCCACTATACAGCACCTGCCATACAGTGCCCAATATACAGCACCCACCATACAGCACTCACCATATAGTGCCTACGATACTGCACCCACCATAGAGTGCCCATTGTACAGCACCCGCCATACAGCACCCACTATACAGCATCCACCATACAGCACTTGCCACACAGTGCCCGCCATACAGCACCAGCCATACAGCACCCACTATACAGCATCCACCATACAGCACCTGCCACACAGGGCCCACCATACAGCACCTGCCACACAGTGCCCGCCATACAGCACCCACTATACAGCATCCACCATACAGCACCTGCCACACAGGGCCCACCATACAGCACCTGCCACACAGTGCCTGCCATACAGCACCTGCCACACAGTTCCCGCCATACAGCACCTGCCACACAGTGCCCGCCATACAGCACCTGCCACACAGGGCCCACCATACAGCACCTGCCACACAGTGCCCGCCATACAGCACCTGCCACACAGGGCCCAACATACAGCACCTGCCACACAGTGCCCGCCATACAGCACCTGCCACACAGTGCCCAACATACAGCACCTGCCACACAGTGCCTGCCATACAGCACCTGCCACACAGTGCCCGCCATACAGCACCTGCCACACAGGGTCCACCATACAGCACCTGCCACACATTGCCCGCCATACAGCACCCACTATACAGCATCCACCATACAGCACCTGCCACATAGCACCCACCACCACGTATGTTTGGGTAAGTGGTCGCAGTACATTATGAATGAAAGCTTATGAGAATAGCAGAGATGAGTAGCGGCTATTTGTCATGAATATATGTGTCAGTGTATGGAAGCGACATGATGACGGGACAGTCTGTAAGGACGCTATTCATATGGTCAGCAAGAAGGAAAGTCACCTGACTGTACCGAACAATAAAGATGGAGTATCACCGGGCTGACTAGACAAAGGCTACAAAGAGCATCATCCAAGCATTACGCTGACAACCTATAAAAGGGACCATCTTCTTTCTACAGAAATTCCCCTGGGTGCTTCTATATAGAAAGTAAGGCATACTCACCTCCCCTGATCCCCTGCCTGCTCCCTAGGCCTCTCCTCTGCTTTCTGTTTCCAATCATGTGCCGACCCTCTGTAGAAATTGCCTGCTCCCCCACTCAGTTCCCACAGTTTCGGCCATTGGAAGTGAGAAGAAAGGGAGAGGACTGGGTGGTGTTAGAGCAGGGACAGGTGAGTATCAATTATTACCGCAGCGCTCAATCCATATCAACTGAGTGCAAAATGATGGCTATAAGTACAAAGTAGCAACAATGTAAATTTGTAAGTTTGGTTATCGCTATAAATCTTTTCCTTACTATCATGGGGCCGTACAGCGAAGGTCACACAGATACTCACGTGTCATGTGGTGTGGGACCATAATAATGGACGCATTTTCTACAAGTACGTTCTGCTTTCTCATATGACGTTCACACGTTTCCACGACAAAACAAAAATCCCTTACACTTACAGAGGGCAAGGAAGATCCAGAAACGAGAAAGAAGAAACAGAAACCATGAAAACAGGAAAGGTTCTAGAAACCCCCCCCCCCCTGACAAAAATGAAAACCTTCACCCTCATGACTACAGCAAAAGTGAGTAACTCTCCGTGGGATCTAGAACATCCACATACCACACAGCGAGAACGAGGATTTTAAACAGGCACCACTGATCAATAGTGCAACTGAAAATAAGGGAATGTATAATATATCTTATCAGACAAAAATGATTCCTCCTCCTGTTATCACGCCCGCCCTCCTCCACTCATCACTTCTAACCTGTCTTCACTCTTTTGCTCTTGAACTCAAGGATCAAGCTGTAATACCAGGCAATAAAAAGGGGAGAGGGGAGTGTCTAATAGAGTGATAATAGATCTTACCCCAGGGTTTGAAAGAGAATGTGTAACCTAATTTTTTTTTTTACTGAGATGCAAAAACTTTTTTTATTTTTATCTGTTTCTATTTTCTGACTTTAATTTGTTTATTTCACTTTTTGTACATTGTTATGGGGGAGACCAACTTGCCTGGGCTGTTCTTAACAGCATTTAGTGACACACTTTACTGCAAGACTCATGGACATAGACAACAATAGACAAACTCTGTCCCCTTGAGATGAGTGTGAGACATTACTGAGCGCTCTTTGACCTGTGAAGAGGACATCCCACAGGGAGCTTCCTCTACCTACTGGTGTCACATGATGCTGCAATTCTGTACAGATCACTTTACAGCAGCCTCCTCTTATCAGCAAAGACACAACAGGAAATCTCAGCTTAGTTTTAGCCCCAGTGGTGAAAATGAGAACTGCAAGATATCAGGATTATTATATAATATAAAGAGAAAAAAGGAAAATTAGGAAAAAATGTCACCAAAAATTCTTATAAAATCTGTTTAACATAAAAAGTAATATTTAAACAGTAGGTAGGTTGTTCACTACAGCTTTCTCATGCATGCATGCAACAAGTATGCATCAAAGGGGTGGTTCATAAAAAAAATCTTTCAAATCAACTGGTGCCAGAAAGTTATACAGATTTGTAATTTACTTCTACTGGAAAATCTTCAATCTTCCAGTACTTAACAGCTGCTGTATGTCCTGCACGAAGTGGTGTATTCTCTCCAGTCTGACACAGTGCTCTCTGCTGCCACCTCTGTCCATGTCAGGAACTGTCCAGAGCAGCAGTAAATCCACATAGAAAACCTCTCCTGCTCTGGACAGTTCCTGACATGGACAGAGGTGGCAGCAGAGAGCACTGTGTCAGACTGGAGAGAATACACCACTTCCTGCAGGACATACAGCAGCTGATAAGTACTTGAAGACTGAAGATTTTTCAACAGATGTAAATTACAAATCTCTGGCACAAGTTGATTTGAAAAAAAGAATTTTTTTGGTGAACAATCCCTTTAAGTTGAACATCTAAGAGAGCTCCCTCTACCTGCACAAACAGATAGCTTAATAAAGCTTCAGTGAGGCTCTTCATTCCTTCTTCCTGTATGAGAGTCGTCTATTCTGGGACCGATCCATCCCACCAGACCCCCCCACTACTATCTCTTATAGCAGTAATGCCTTCAATTATCAGTGTGGCCCCCGGCTCATCGGCTGCGGCTCTGCACCGATCCCTTAGAGCGGAGTTATACCAGGCAGGCAATAACATCCCCATCACCTCCTCTGCTGCTGCTGCCGGGACTGATAATGGAAAAATAAATTGCCCAATTTTGCAAAAAGCTGCATCTATATCGCTGGAGGATGAGGAGATTACATGGGGGACAGCGGCCTCATCATACTAGAGGAGCTACAGATCCAGACTTACCCCCCATACCATGGGCCTGAGTGTTATGCAAGATGGAGGGGAGGGGGTATACAGCTTGTGCCACATTACAGTGACCCTACCAGCAGAATAGTGAGTGCAGCTCTGGGGTATAATACAGGATGTAACTCAGGATCAGTAATGTAATGTATGTACACAGTGATCCCACCAGCAGAATAGTGAGTGCAGCTCTGGAGTATAATACAGGATGCAACTCAGGATCAGTAATGTAATGTATGTACACAGTGACCCCACCAGCAGAATAGTGAGTGCAGCTCTGGAGTATAATACAGGATCAGTAAAGGATCAGTAATGTAATGTATATACACAGTGACCCCACCAGCAGAATAGTGAGTGCAGCTCTGGAATATAATAAACGATGTAACTCAGGATTAGTAATGTAATGTATGTACACAGTGACCCCACCAGCAGAATAGTGAGTGCAGCTCTGGAGTATAATACATTATGTAACTCAGGATCAGTAATGTAATGTATGTACACAGTGACCCCACCAGCAGAATAGTGAGTGCAGCTCTGGAGTATAATACAGGATGTAACTCAGGATCAGTAATGTAATGTATGTACACAGTGACCCCACCAGCAGAATAGTGAGTGCAGCTCTGGAGTATAATACAGGATGTAACTCAGGATCAGTAATGTAATGTATGTACACAGTGACCCCACCAGCAGAATAGTGAGCGCAGCTCCGGGGTATAATACAGGATGTAACTCAGGATCAGTACAGGATCAGCAGTATAAAGTGTGTATACAGCTAATGTTTTTATGTAGATTAACTTGATATAAATCATAAAATAGTGGTCATGGACTGTGAGCTGTATATCAGAGCTGACATGTCCGTGCAGTATTCATGGATCCCTGGGTGATGATAACGTTACTCCACGTCCAGAGGATTATGTCATCTCTCCTGTGTGGCGCTGTAGTCATTACACGCTCCGCACAATGTATCTGCCAGGTAGTGACATTACAGCTGTAACACGAGCCGCGTCCTGTCTGGCCTCTCCACTGTAGTGTCACAGATGTGAATAACATCATAGGGAAGTGATGGGGTTATGTGCTCAGCCTTTATACAATGGATCCACCACGAGTCCTATATATATTCGACCCAGATTTTTTTATTTTTAAAGCTAAACATTTCTACAGTAATAATAATAATAATAATAATAATAAAAATATATATATTATTATTTTGTATCTACAGCTGCTATGTCTCCATGGTAACAGACTACAAACAAACCCTGAGTAGTCTGATCCTGCACTCATACTTTATGTTTGCATGCTAATTCCATGCAGATTCCATATGGGGCTAAAACAGCAAGATCTATAGCACTCGAGGAAAATTTGACAAGCAATACATTTTCTCCTAAAACACGTTCTCTACACGGACACTTGGGGTCCTTTAACATTAAATGATTTCTCAGCCACAGGCGGCCACAAACCAGCGGCAAAAAATGAGATCAGTAAGATGACATGAGAAATCAAGCGGCCAGGCTGCACAAATGATCCCTGCATCGTTCGTGCAGCCATGGAAACTGATAGCACAGATATGTATATATCTGTGCCATCAGTTTCCAGATCACACATCAGTGCAGACTTACCTAGTGCGCTGCTGATTTAATGCAGCATCCTGTTCTCCAACTCTCCCATCCAGCCGCTGTATGTTCAGGTCAACACTTACTCCAGAATGACTGACAGCCAGAGGAGTCGGGGCGGTCTGAATATACAGCAGCTGGACAGGAGAGCAAGAGAACAGGATGCCGTACCACAGCAGCAGCCCTCTAGGTAAGTATACACTGCTATGTGATCTGGAAACTGACAGCACGGATATAGGAATATTCCTGCTGTGAGTTTGCTTTTATCATTATTGACCTCACATTTACACCGGAAGATGTGTGGCCAAAAACAAAACATTTTTAAGCCTCCTCTAAGGACAAGTCAGTTTTTTGCAGAATAGTGGCCGTACAGAACTGACAGCTCACACAATGTAGAGTGCGGTACTGGGCGCACTTTTCATTGTGTGCTATGGGGAATTGGGATGCGGAGACACGCGAATGCGCCCGCATCCTTTCAACAGAAATGAAGTTCATCCGGCCTTTACTGCAGTAGTGGCCGGGATGATCTTCACTGACACCGGCCGTTCGGTGACACGGCCAGGTCACAGAGCACCAAAAAATATCTACATTTCCATGCAAAAAGTTTGTTAAAAAATTCTGCAAGGTCTTGGTGATTTGTTAAAAATGTTATCCACTTTCCTGCTATCCCCGCATTTACCCTACCTGTGCATTTACCCTACCTGTGCATTTACCCTTACCATGGGGAATTCTAGGTAAGATGGAAGTCAGAAGTTTCCTAATCGATCAGAGACGTCTCATCACGTGGAGGTAGCAGAGTCGTTGTCGGCCTCTGACCCTCACACGTTACCACTCTCTAAAGCCAGCAGCTTTTTAGGAAGGACAAATACGGCTGGGCTACAATCTGACAAACCAAAACGATGGTTCATTTCCCACAAACGCCTGAAAATGAGCAACGCCGATGGCTGAATGTGAGCAGATGGGCCGTAACAAGAGCGGATGGGTCATCCCAAGGTTATTCCCCACGCTAGACAGACGGAAGCAGAGACTGAAATAACATGGAGATGAGCGCGTGCTGCACTGGACAGAAAGGGTGAGAATCATATTAACTAAATCAACCTCACTTACATATTACTGATGATGTCATTGTTCTCTGTTATCAGCCAGTTGGAAAGGAAAACAAGCTGATAATACTGTTTCTGCTGTCACTGAATAGTAATTGTTATTATCTGATATACCTTTTACTGCATACTACAATAGCTGATGCACGGCGGACGACTGTGTATAGAAAATAATAAAAAGGTATACCTACCTGTCCAGCTTCTGAGCCGGTCTCTGAAGTGACAGGCCGCTCAGCCAATCACTGGTCGCGGAGCTGTTTCATCCCAGTCAGTGATTGGCTGTGCAGTCTGTCACTTCAGAAACAGCTTCAGGGGCAGCTATGGTGAGCGGGGAAAAGGCAGCAGGACACCGGGGAAGTCTGGACAGGTAAGTATTATAACTTTTACCCCTTGCCGCACGATAATCGAGTCATATAATAGGCTCTGTAAGCGAGCGCCAATCTAGTAGATCAGTGCTCACTTACCTGGTGCGTTACCCCATCTAGTACAGCCCCAAGGCTTCTACAGAGTCAAACAGTAAAGGTGGCGTCAAAGACCTGTTTCCCAGAATTCCCAGTGGAACCTGAACAGCCAACAAGTCTTTATGCAACGTTATGATGCTCTCCTCAATGAGAAACATTACTCCTTTGATCTCTTTTCTGGAGAGGTGTAACTATGTCAAAAACACATAATAAATATGGTCTAAGCCAAGTAAGTCTGTTTCATTTGTAACGGTAAATCCGCCATCATGTTTCCACTGACGGACAGCAAGCAGAGATCTGGAAATCTTAAAGTGCATCCTCAGATATTTATGCAAAATTACCCTTGGCATAAAGTGTGTAGAACTAGTTCCCAGGATGCATGCGGCTGTCACATGGTCATTCCCTATCAAATGTGTTTTACTTGTATCCTCGTCCAAGTGAGACGACTTTCCTTATGCTGCGATTAGCTGCGTCGGTTTGCTGTATTGCCGGATAATTTCCTGACACTTATGTCCAATGTAGTCTCCTATCTGTCTGACGAGTCATCTTGTCTCGTACAGGAACGGAATACATCAACAGTACTTTAGCCATATGGGACAGTGTTGTTCTATTGCACTGTATACCGTGGGGCTTGTTTTTGCTCCCTACGGCTCTCATTTTGTATTGAGCCATAATACGAAGGCTAATGCATCCATGTTAATCTAGACTTAGGGAAGATTGTGCACAATAAGGCCGGGTTCACACATCATATGACAATGGCCGTTCTGTGACCCGACCGTGTCACAGAACGTCTGGTGTCAGTGAAGTTTATCCCGGCCAAAACTGCAGTACCAGCTGGATAAACTTCAATTCTATTGAATTGGGATGCCAGGGCATCCATGTGCGCCCACATCCCAATTCACCATTGAACACAATGAAGGGTGCGGCCGAAGCCGTACTCACCATTGTGTGACCTGTCAGGGTTGTGTGGCCGAAAATTAAATGAATAGCGGCCACAAAAAACTGACATGTCAGTTTTTCATGCGGACGCTAGGGATCCCGGCCAGAGTGTATACTATCTGACTGCAGTACAACGTAAGTTTTGTATTAATCACGGCCATTGTTGCAAATCGGCAACAACGACCGTGATTAATACAAAACTTACGCTGTGTGAACACAGCCTAAGGATGGACATATTCTTCTAAACAGGTGGGCAAAAAATTTCAAAAACTTTCAGAAAAGTCGACCGCGGAGAAAACTTTTGCATTTGCTATAAAACCAGGCGAGCATTGTGCAGATACAGAGCGGAGAAGCGCCTTCGGATCACATGGGTGAATGGCTTCTGCTCAGCCTTTATCCTACACAATGCAAAGATTGTTTCCTATACCCTTCATATCCTTCATTTCCCGACATCTCGGAGACCCCCGCTCTTTCTAAGTGATCTTGAGCCGCCGCTGAACGTGTTACAGGAGCTCTCTGGGAAACCAACATGGCAGCTCTTCTGCTGGTAAATAGGTTCCTATGTCATCTCTGCTCTCCGTATCTCGCCTCATGGGAAATTTACACAGGATATTGATTCCGAGCGGCAAAAATAGAGCAATTTCAGCAGCTGCTATGCTGCAACCCTGGAGGACCACGATTAAAACGCTGCTAGTTTTTTCTTTTTTTGTTGTTGTAAATATTAAGCTGTTTCATGTGACCGATGCCGAATATAACAATCGCTGCCGAGAACACTGTATCTAATGAGGAACAACAAAGCCCCATCTGTTTGTTTTCCAAAAAGGAGGTTAATAACTGCAGCCGAATCCTCCGCAAGTTCATTTACTAAGTGCAGAGCGGAGGGGGAGGGGGGGGGGATGCAACACAGGTTTGGAGAGGTTTATTTTACATTTTTCACTGCTGGGGAATTACAGGAGAAATAAATATTGATGATTCTGGCGGAATAATAAAGAAACATATACAAACACCAGATAGATATTTAGATGCCAGATTAATAGGAATTTTGATGCATGTTCTTTCCTAAAACTGGTATTGATTCAAATGTTTATATATGGAATCACATTCTCAAATAAAAGGTCAGAAAATTTATTTAAAGGGGTAGTTTCAAATTAACTGGAGCCAGAAATAGCCAAAGATTTGTAATTTAATTCAATTAAAAAATCTCCAGTCTTCCAGTACTTTTTGGCTGCTGTATGTCCTGCAGGAAGTGGTGTAGTCTTTCCAGTCTGACACAGTGCTCTCTGCTGCCACCTCTGTCCATGTCAGGAACTGTCCAGAGCAGGAGAGGTTTTCCATGGGGATTTGCTGCTGCTCTGGACAGTTCCTTACATGGACAGAGGTGGCAGCAGAGAGCACTGTGTCACACTAGAGAGAATGCACCACTTCCTGCAGGACACACAGCAACTGATAAGTACTGGAAGGCTTTTTTGAAAAGCAACATGCGTCATAGGGGCACCACCACTGATCAGGGCTCATTCATGTGGATGCCAGTTGTTAGAAGCCACCAATATGATACAGATGGCCTGTCCTATGGATAAGCCACCAGTATTAGGAGTTCAGAAAAAACACTTTAGAGGGAGCTTTTGAGTTGTTTAATACCCATCCCATACATGATATAAGTGTCTGATATAAATGTTTAGATATTAAACTTTGTTGACCCTCTGTGCTGTATGTGAATCAATTATATGGCATCATTGGGGCGTTACACAGCAGCTAAGTCATCTCTCTGCATCTATCTTTCCACCTGCTGCAAGTACGCCTCCTGTCTGATGATTGACAGCTGATGTCACAGCAGGGAGGGGCCATCAATCATCAGGCAGAAGGCGTGCTTGCAGCAATAGCAAAGATAAATGCAGTGAGATGACTCCTTGACTCTTTCATTACACTGCAAGCTGCTGGCAGGATCCCTTAAGGCAAGATATATCATTTACATACACCATAGTGTCCATCTCTCCTGATTCCTCCATATACATGAATTTCCAGTTCGTACATTGATTTATATGTTCTGAATGGATAGAGGACAGCCCTGAAAGCAGGTTATCTCCCAAAAATTCAACATGTCCAACTCTTCTCTCCCCCGTAATGATCTGTTTGACATTAGATACTGTAGTCAGTCGGTCCCACCAAAATCCCACTTTCTTCGTAGGAAACTATTGTAAGCCAGATTCCGAGAGACCGCACTAACTTACAATGGGGTCCACTGGGTTCCACAGTATTTCTGCCCCATGCAAAAAAAATTTCCTATACAATACATTAGTTAGAATGGAAATTAGTTGGGGGTGATGGTCGTCTGGTGGCTGTGAAATATCCTGCAACAACCGGGGACGTGTATGGGTGCAATCTGTCAATGTCACGTAAAGCGACACAGGAACACAAATTAACAGGCGCCCGCATTTCACACTCTCATTACCGCTCATGAATATGTATTGTAACGCCGGCCAACGCCGTGCACACCCGTATGCAAATGATGAGTCGAGACGAGAAGTGACAAAACTATAATATATACTCGTACATCTCAGTCTGCGAGCCCGGGACCCCTTTACCATCTGGCGTCGGACCAGTAATTTTATACAGAAAGACCAAACTATTTGACATAAAATCCAGATATCAATTTTGTAACAAAAATGTACAAATGTAGCCGCACAAAATTTTTAAAAAAGTTGATGTCAGAAGTGGAGAATTCAAAGGCAACGAGACTTTGTGTTAAAAACTCTTACAAGACGTACTTATCCCGGCAGGAATCAGACGTTGCCTAAACGGTTGGAGCCATTTTCCTAAGTAGGTTCACGGCTTTTCTCCGCATACTGTTATTTTGATGTTTTTCTGTTTTTATCATCATAATTGTTTTTAGTAACCATGGTAACCTGGGCACGACTCACAGATTGATAGAAGCGCGCCTGGCACCAAAATGGGTTGAGTTTCTTGCGGATGCACATTTGTCAATTCTTCTTTAGTCCTGGCTCCAGAAAGATCCCGACACCTTTATTTTATATGATGTAAATGAACATTTTATTAATCTTCAGTCTCGGGTGTCTTGGATCTTTTTCTCTACAAAAATTGTAAATGTTATAACCGATGAAGGTTGGAATAAACATCGAAAAACGGGACACGTACACAGGGAAAAGGAGTGGGGGAGAAACCTCTTCACCCTTGGGCTATGTTCACACTACCTAAGTTCCATAGTAATCATGGCCGTTGTTGCCGATTTGCAACAACGACTGTGATTAGTGCTGCCGTCTATGGAATCGTATGGAGCGTATACACATGATATACCCTCCGCCCAGGATCCCTAGTGCCGCCGCAAAAACTGACATGTCAGTTTTCTGCGGCCGTTATTCACTGAATAGCGGCCGCAGAAAACCTGTCAGTGCACACAATGGAGCGCGCGGCACCGGACGCACACTCCATTGTGTGCAGTGGCGAATTAGGATGTGGGGTATACGGTTGCACCCGCATCCCAATTCATCAAGAGTGAAGATCATCCAGCCAGTACTGCAGTACCGGCCGGGATGATCTTTCTTGACACCACCATGTGAACATGGCCTTGGAGTGTCACAATGCCTGAGGAACATATTGCGTATGGTACTTAATGACGGACATTAAGGTGGCAGTACAGAATTATCCGTTTTGTATCACATACTTTAACACTTTAACTTTGATAAATCCAAAAAGGTATCTAAGGGCTGCCAAAAAACCATGGATACAGCCTATGGCCACATTCACACTATGTAAGACAGCGGCCGTTCTGTTACACGGCCGTGTCATAAAATGGCCGCTGTCTGTGTAGTTCACCCCAGAATGAACATCACTTCTTTGGAATTGGAATGCGGGCACATTCGGGTGTGCCCACCTTCCAATCACCATTGCAGACAATGTAAAGTCCGTCCAGAGCCGGACTTTGCATGAAAAGAGGCAGCACAAAATTGACATGTAAGTTTTTGGTGGCGCCACATGGAATCCTGGCCGGAGTGTATATTGCATGTATACAATCCGTCCAGAATTACATAGTAATTAAGCGATCGGCTGCTGTCATTAAATAACGTCCATTGTTGCAAACCTGCCCATTGACCATTTTAGCAAACAGAACAATCTTCTCTTTAACCCAATCGTCTTCTATTACAGTAAGCGGTGGGATGCACCTGCATGTAACCATCTAAGCAATACTGTATTTCTATATACTCTCTTACTTCCATTTGGGGGGACTATATTAGCGCACAAAGCATCTAAATCTTACTTCGCAAGACCCCTCAAGTCTGACGTCATCAACAAAACAGAGGAAATGTAAATGTTGGCAGTGGACCAGGATCGATATGGCACATGCAGCCTCGGGGAAGGTCTTTTATCTGTTCTTGAGGACCTGTAATGTACCGGCAGACTGCAGAAAAAACAAGCCATACGTAAAAAAATCTCAATTACTTAATCTGGTTGAGAATTTCCCTCTCTGGGATGAACAAGATGGAGTCTGAAACCACTGGCAAGGTGAGAGGCTTGAACGAGTCTATCACTGTCTATAGGCAGTTGTCCCACCCTCTGTGATAAGTCAGTATAAGCCCCGTGAAGTTGTGACTGATGGTCGGGCTTGGCGTAATTCAGTATAGATATGCTTAGCGCCAGCTATCACCTTGTCACTGAAATGACTCTCCAGCACTTTGAAGGTTTCGATGAAACGCACTTTTAACTTTTTAATTACGGCTCCTTTGATTTCCTCTCGTCGCACCTGCTTCAGATCTCATGTTGTTGTCAACATTTTAAGCAGAAATTTAATGGATGTCGAGTTGCAGAACAGGTGCGTATCAGCAGGTTGTGAGCTATTCAGTCTAGACAGCCATTGGTGTGAACAGGGGAGAACAAACATATAAAGGCTGGTAACCCGCTGCATAAAGAATAAAGGAACATTTTCACAAATCGGGCTCAGTGGGAAACCGCAGAGAAGGGTAATATGTGATACCGCCACGTCCAATGGTCATGTGATATGGTTTCTTGTTTTCCACATGCATCAGGGTATCCGACCGCCAGAACAGCCTCGATAGAGGAAAACAGTAACTCTGCCCTCTACAGCTCTAACCAGTGTTCCAGGTTATTCCACCCATGACCGATCCACTCAGGGATAGTGAGTGCCTGATGTAGCCTAGTTGTGCGCCACTTCCAAAAGAGGCCATAAACATCAGACAGCTGTTGGCCAAACAGACGCCAGCTATTTCTCAGGATTCCTCCCCAATACTTAAGGTCCTATTACACAAAGCGATCGTTTACGATTCACGACTAACGATAAACAATCGCAAACGAGATTGTTTATCGTTAAGCTGAAATCTTTGACCATAGAACGATAGTCGTTAGTTATGATCGTTACTACAATCATTTACTCCATCTGATCCAAGCAAAACAACAAACAATGTGCAATTACACTGAACGATTAGTGAAAAAAAGTGCGGAACTACAGAGAACGAATGTGGAATTACAGCGAATGATTAGCGAATGATTAACAATGATTTTAGGTTCAGATCTAAATTAACGATCAATGACACAAGAACGATTTTTCAATCGTTCCCTGTAATTACACAGAACGATTATCATTTAAATGCGAACCATATAACGATAATCGTCCCGTGTAATAGGGCCCCTACGCACACATGTTTCTAAAGGGGCAGAGGAGAAATCTGGTGGTGGTTTACCTCTCCAGAGAACAAAAGGATCAGATATGTTTAAATCCCCCAACATCTACCATTGGAGGAAAGTCAGACACCATAGACATACACATTAGATGGTTGGTTGGTCTCACCAAAAACATCAGAATAAACCAACATTAATCTAACTTGTATGGGCACTGTAAGGCTTCACACTGCTGTCAGAGGCGACTTTCAGGAGCCTTTATGATAGTCCCATCAGTTTGATGGAAAGAATTGTACAATATGCAGCGCTATGACTTAAAAACCAATTAAGAAAAAAGAAGAAAAAAACCACAGGCACACCCTTGTTAGTAAATATCAGTCAGTATACCATCACTGTGTGATTAAAAAGCTTTTAGTACTGTGCGACAGGAGAGCTGACCATACAATGCGAGCACCCCCAGCAGCTGTACACATGCGCAGTGAAGTCGTATCTGTGAGCGTGCAAAGGACGGAGAATTCCTGTGTTTGGTCTCTATTTTTGAACAGAGAAAAAAACAAATATCGGCACAGAGGGAGCATGGAGCACAGATTGGCAGGAAGGGAAACACCTAGTGGCCATATGTATAACATAGAAATTAGAAACATAGAAAACTTTCAGGGGAAAAAGAGAGAATATTGCAAAACTGCTTGCTATCGCCCTCCATGTTGATTTAAAAAAAAATAAAAAATTGCACAAAAAAAATACAAAAAATTGTGTGTTCTGCGAAAAGTAAGATTTCCAGGGACGTTAATCATTTGAGACAATACACTATGGGTATGTAAGCCTGAGACATGCACGACCTGCATTCTGCACTTTAACATATTGACAGCTAGTTAGCTTATGGCCGAAGTTGTCTAAAAAAATCTTACGGGATGTAAAAATTCTGATAAACTCCCATCTGCAGCGTCAGCCATGTCCCTCCCTCCGTATGATAATCCCGCATCTATCTGCATTTACATTCAGGACTGTGATAAGGTTTTATATGGAGGCCGGCCAAGGTTCTTCTACCGGAACTTCTTCTTTAACCCTCTAGGGGCTGGCCATTATATTCCATCACTGGGTTCCAAGAGCCAAAAAGTTTCAATATTTCTATATAATCCCTACTTTTATAAGGGTTATTGACAATAAGCCGATAGTAAATTGTCCCTCCGCTGGGATCTCCAGCGATCAGATTGGAAACCTGTTAGTAGGTGTTTATTTTCCCTGCAGTGCCACCACAGGACAAATCGAGCATTACATGGTACCTATTCACATCAATGGGTTGTCTGTGTAAAGCAGAATAAAAAAAAGTCATCCAATGACGTAGACCTAACAGAAAGCAGACCTATATCCCCTATCCATCCAGAATTAATACGTTGTATGAATTTTTTATAAACTGGACAACTCCTTTAAGAAAGGAGATACTGCAAACCCGCACATTATATGTGCAATTTGATATGCAATAAAAAAAAAAAGATCTAGCTCTCTAATGTACCATCTCCTCCCTCATGTACGAGCCTGGGCTATCCCTACTAATGCAGAATAGGGATTTTATAGTAGCTAGCCGTAGCCATTATATGTAGGATCAGCTGGACTGTAGAGAGTACCCTATCACATTGCAGTGCATCTGCTTAGTGTCGCTGGAGGTCTTGGTCTCTACCCCCTCTAAGGATATATAGAATGTGGTCTACAATCTGTGGCTCTCCTGCTATTAGGAAACTGTAAGTACGTCATATTGCCTTGAAGTTCTTTGAGAAGAGGTATGGTCAAAAAGAGAATCTTACAAATTAAATTATTTAAAAGGGTCTCCTAACAAAATTACAGAGTCACTGTCATTAAAATCTTGACATGTCAACAGTCAGGTCAAAAAGTTATTGACTGCTGTGGGCCTCCCTGCTGAGAGTCGCTGTGATCAGGAGAGATATAGCTGTGTAGAGAGCACGACAGCGGCGCCATCCACTCCCCGGCCAGCTACCATTTCCGACAATGCAGCCTCATAGTCTTATATTGTTGGAAGTAGTTGATTAGGAGATACAGATGGGGAGTGGATCACATGGCCGTCATTCTCTCTTCTCGCCTATATCTCCTGATCACAGCAGGTCTAAGACCTGCCGCGATCAATAAATTGTGACACATCAAAAGTTATTATTTTTATGACAGATACTCTTTAAGAGGCATCCACTGGTGCATGGATGGTGATGCCACCTCTGGGTTCCCAAGTCAATGGGTGGTGATGCCACCTCTGGGATCCCAAGTCAATGGGTGGTGATGCCACCTCTGGGTTCTCAAGTCAATGGGCGTTGACGTCACTTCTGGGATCCCAAGTCATTAGGAGAAGATAGGTCCCATGTACCCAGTTATCTTGATCAAAATGGCTGACAGTGTCTCTTAAAAGGAGCCTATACACCATTAATATAAGCAAAGGTTATTTCTCCCTATACACATGAATGTTCGACATGGCCAAACGTTTCTGTGAAAAAAAAGGTATAAGCCGGAGTCAGACTGCTCTGGGCAGTGGAGATCCATTAAGCTTGACCCCTATCTTCCCCCAACAACATCTGTTGTTGAAGAGTCATATATGGGGACCTTAATTAAGGGAGAGAGTGGTTTGAGCGGATTATCTCCTTTGAGAACAAAGGATCAGGCATTAAGATTTAACATGACCGATCCTTCTTCTCCCCAACAGATGATGTCCCACATAAGATAGTTACCTAGTCCCCCCCCCCCCTCCTTGGCAGGTTCGACTAACTTTGCTGGTATGTGTATGGTCATCTTAAGTTTCCAACACTTTCGCCCCTAGCTTGGATAAAAGAAGATGTATACAATGTGATCTGGAAAGTCATTATGTCCCTCTACTTCACCGCTTAATGACTGACAATACAACTTTTTGCTAGCCTTCAATTGGACAATTTTATAAGAAATTCCGCAGCTACAGAAGTGAGGCAATGGAGCCATCGAAAGCCCGTGGGTTCATAAATAAGATTATAAACGCGAAAATTCAACGTAAACTCAGAAAACGTCTCCACTTCCTGTTTGTTCCCAGCGATCACCTTGCTTAGTACAACAAAAAAGCCGTAACAGTAGAAGCGGCAATAGAGAATGACTCACGAGGAAATGCGATATGTCAGGTAAACGCTCAACAATCTATCTTGTCTTCAGTTTCACGTTTAAGATTGTAAATTCCCAGAATAGGTGATGTTTGAAGATAGGGAACAAAACATGTGAAACAACCACTAAGAAATGTTTATAGAGCCTTAAAATACTAGTAAAAAAAAAAAAACATGAAAAAGCCGAAGCTCAAAAATAAAACCTCTTCAAGGCGCTAACAGGACTTCCCACCAATGACTCAAGGAGCCGCCACTTTTATTTTTGAAGACTTTGGGACTATTTCTGTCTGGACTGTCGGATGAGGAATTAATGAGGATTCACACCTAAAATAAAAATATCCTTGACTTTTCCTTCTTGCTGTAAAGTTACTAAATATTCTGGCAGCTGGTCCTTGATGGGCAGATGTCTCGCTGACACCGACTGGTGGTGAGGCATCTGGACACTCTCAAGGGGAAGGATTGCGAAGACCACGATGAGATTTACATGTCGTAAATCTTCTTTGATGGCAATCAGATCCGGACTTCAATGGTCAGATTTCTAGTCCCATCATGCAACTGGGCAATTTAGCGATGCCCGATCTACTCACCATAATTACAAAAATTAGATACCATTCAGTTCCTACAAGAGTTGTCGTCTACTCTTCCAGAATCAAGTCCTGTCTAGTCACATAGTTAGTTGGCATTGGGAGCATGCACCACAAAGCTTCTCATTCACTTCTACACAGGGGAATTATTTTTTATTATAGGTGGAAATGCTCATCGACTTATTTTTCTGATTCTATAAAACATCATGTATGGTAGAAAAAAATACGGAAGGATCCATATCACAAGAACATAAAACATGAACCTTATACAGTAACCTTAAGCTTGCCACACACTACAGATAGCCGGCATCTCTCTTGACCTTACCATAGTCTTGCCCAAGTAGAGGAGTGAAAGTTGCTGCCAGACACCTCTAGGGGGCAGCTTATCTTTCTCAGACGCATCAGATGGCTGCCCAGCACAGATAAAATTATGTATGCCAGCTTTATACTTAAATGTGTTAAACAGCGCCACTCTTTTTTGTAGTCTGTGCCTGGTATTACACTTAAAGTTCTATCAGCAATACCAGGTACAGCCCCAATACAAAAAGAGCGCACACTGTTTTGAGGGCAAAAAGAGACATTTCAACTAACCACAAGAAATACAAGTTATCCCTGCGCACAGGATAGGAGGTAACTGCTGGGACCCCCTCTAATCACAAAAACAGAGGTCAGCTGTCCTGTTAAGTAAACAGAGCAACAACTCGCAAGGGCATAGCCAAGGGACCATGTCCCATAAGCGGTCAGGCAAGCATCCTGCTGCTCCTTTAACTTAAGACAAATGACCACCATTTTTAAGACTAGTGGAGATCCCAACCATTGGGCCTCCCTGGATCGGTTCTAACCCTGGGATAACCCCTTTAATAGATTATGCCTCTTAAGTAACCTTCAATATATCAACAGTAAAAAAATAAGTAAACCCGTCTTACTTTTATAGGTGCTTTACTAAATTTAATTTTCCTCTGAACCGGAACTTCTTCTTCTTCAGGCAATCCTGGCACCTCGTAATATTCCATGTCAGGCTCATAAGACTTATTTTCATCGCTATCATCATCATCATCCCCGGGTTCGGTCTCTTCCCAATCTGTGTTAAACCGTGAGCGCACTCTGTAAACATTATAATCGGAGTGTTCGTAGGACTGAACGGTAGAGAGACAATTCAAGTCACCCGTCATACTTGTCCCAACATCGAGAGAAGTGGGAGATCCATGGTTACGATTGGGGGAAAAATTGTCGTTGTTCTCCATGGGTGTCGGAGATTCCCCTGATTTAGTCCTATCAAAAGCATTCACGGAATCCTCGGACAGGTTATTGTGTTGTGTTATGTGCTCTGTTTTTTTTGCTATGTGCCTCACGTCATTGGCACCATCCGTGAGGTTATTCTTGGCCAATATGTTATCGTTGGAGGTGCTACAGCCCACGCTCTTTTCTCTTTTGGCCTCTTTAGGGGAGATGTGGCCATCTTCTTGAGGTACCTCCACGTTCCTTTGATGATTGTTCTCCAAACATATATCTGTGTCAGTTTCCATTGACCAAGAATTTGAGTCTTTATTTTGCCCATAACCATCAAAATCAGTCACCGACGAAGGTGTGATGTTGAGCGGATAATGTCCAGTTACCGAATACCCTTCAATATTTTCGTTTTTCTCCAGAGTATTGGGGCTCGGAGAATCGCTGTTCTCAAACACGGCGCTAAGTTGGCTCACGGTTGGGGACAAAGCTTCTGTTCTGGAACTCAAGCTGTCCAAAGAATCGCTGCTCCCCCTATTTGACTTACTCCCGCGCCCCTCGTCCAAAAGATCCCCAGATCCTCGTCTATCCTTCCTTGAATTACAGCGCCCACTCATCCCAGAGTCTTGTGTACTGTGTTCAAACATCTTCCTGGTTTCTGTAAACTTAGAGTACGATGGTCCATCCAAAGTGTCAAATCGACTGACCCTTTCGGAAACAGTAGTCTTGAGCTTTACGTCCGATACTTCTTTCTTCTCCACAACCTCTCTTGGCTTCGATCTCCTTTGAGGAGAGGATGGTGTCCCTTTGGGCTTCCTTGTTGGAACACCATTATTTTCATTGGGTTCCATACCCATCTGCATGAACAGGTTTTTGATCCTATTGACATTGGAACCATACCTCCGTCCTCTGGTCTGCTGTGTTTGAGGCACATCCCCATCACCTTGCGCCTTAGCTTCCCCATCGGCTTTTGGTTTGTCGAAGGTACTTTTGAGAGCCTGGAACTCCGTCCTGTAGGCATTCCTGTGGGGTGAGGCGCTCCTCAGGTTCGAACGCTCTCCTGTGGCTTCTGTCTTCATCATGTTCATTTCAGCAGAGCGGCACAATGTGCATGATGACTAAGACGCGTTCCTCAGAGTTCTCCTGTCATAGGGATTTTGTGGTGTTACAGTGGAAATACTGCTGCTATTACATGCCTCTCTTCCAATCAAAACTTACGCAAATCTTCAAGACAAGCTGTGACAGAGACAAGAAATTATATGAGAGATGTTTATCCAGATAAATACAGTCTTCTCCTGTTTATATTGTTAATTATAGCATATTTGTGGTTTTATGTGAAGGGAAATGGAGGGAAAGCTGATAAATCACATATCACCTTGGTAAAGGAGGCTGAAGGGCATGGCGGCCCCGGCGGTTACATCTCGTCATACCATAAAACACATAACAGAGCTCAAAGTACCCAAGCACTGATATCACCTATGTAATTCACTGACAGAGAAAACAAAGGAAGGTAGTGGATTATTTCCTCCATATTATCATGTTGTGATGTGACTAGAATCTTGAAAAGGGGTAACTGAAGTCCTTAAAGGGGTTCTCTGCTTTGTTCAATCTCTATTTGTTAAAAGAGTCACTTGACAATAAGCTGAACACAGTAATCAGCGGTTATCTGTAGCAGTAAGAGTTCAGTTTTCCTGCAGTGCCACCTCTGGTCAAATAAAGTATTGCAGAACAAAGCAGGTTCTCCGAGATTAGGGTCCTCAACAAAAAAACATTTATTAAATGATTTTTTATAGATTTTCACTCTTTTGTAATTTGTTCTTAAAAAACTAATAAAAACATTGAACCAGAAAAATTCTGCTACTCTTGACAGTTCCTGACATGGACAGAGGTGGCAGCAGAGAGCACTGTGTCAGACTGGCAAGTATAAACCACTTCCTGCAGGACATACAGCAGCTGATAAGTACTGGAAGACTGGAAATTTTTAAATAGAAGTAAATTAAAAATCTATATAACTTCCAGACACCAGCTCATTTGAATTTTTTTTGCCAGAGTACCTCTATAATAATATTATTTTTGAAGAAAGTTCTAGGTGGGCCCTTCTGAACAGTTGTTCCACACTCAGCTCTGCTACATCCGAGCACTTAAAGCAGCATGTTATATTCACGGCCACACTGACTGACCTATTGAGTTTCTGTCCTGACCCTTCTGTTGCTGAATGATTCCATTTACTCTCTATGCAACTTTTATTGACTTGGGCCGGCAGAGAGGGGGCAGAGTGTCTATCGCTTTTAAAGGGCTCCTATGGTTTCCTATAGGTCTGACTCCTATAACAGAGTGTGTATAGTCACATACTGTGTAAAAACCTATCTATCTAATCTACACTACATACAGGTAGCGTTATGGATGAGGGACCTCTACAGCTCACCATTATTTTCAATGGACTGATTCAAGGGGCCTCAAAGGGGCAAAAAAAATTTCTTTCAAATCAACTAATGACAGAAAGTTGCACAGATTTGTAATTTACTTCTATTAAAAAATATCAAGTCTTCTAGTACTTATCAGCTGCTGTATGTCCTGCAGGAAGTGGTGTATTCTCTCCAGTCTGACACAGTGCTCTCTGCTGCCACCTCTGTCCATGTTAGGAACTGTCCAGGGCAGCAGGAAATCCCCATAGAGAACCTCTCCTGCTCTGGACAGTTCCTGACATGGACAGAGGTGGCAGCAGAGAGCACTGTGTCAGACTGGAGAGAATACACCACTTCCTGCAGGACATACAGCAGCTGATAAGTACAGGAAGACTGGAGATTTTTAAATAGAAGTAAATTACAAATCTCTGACACCAGTTGAAAATTTGGGTGAACAACCTCTTTAACGTGTAACTATCATCTTGCCCGCATCTTGCACATGAATCTAGAGGGTGATCTATCGAAATCAATGGTTTTCCAGCTTGATCCCAAACCCTGACTTTTACCTCTAAATGCTCCAAAAGGATTTTACTAGGATTTATTTAAATCAAGCCTCCCCTTTAAGGCAGCCATTTTGAAAACTATCCTTCTGACATCACTCCCACCATTCAGCCTCTGTGTTTGGTGATAATTTCCTGCACCGGGCGTCTATTCCTGATTTTAGGGAGCGATATCCCTTTAAATAGCGCTGAGCAGCTCTGGGCTGTGACTATAGTGGGCCGGGGCGGCTCGCGATGAGTTACTGTCTCTTTGCACGGTGAAGGTTTTAATGAAGTCGCACTGAGCCGAGGAAGCGCTTTTGCCTTAAAGGCGAAAAATGGTCTAAACAATAAAGCCCCAGTGTTCTGCATATGTGACGGCCGTGAAGTGACGCAGGAGGATGCATCCCATAAACTATGCCCTAACTTAATGGCTCCTTTTGTCAGCGTCCTGGAGCTCGGATTCGCCATAAATAATTCTGACGGAAAATAAGGAGATACAGTGGTGCCTTGGTTTAAGAGTAACTTGGATTAAGAGTGTTCTATAAGAAGAGCTCACAGTTTTTCAAAATTGTGACTTGGTGTGAGAGCATTGCTTTGGTGTAAGAGCTCCCTGTACTGGGTGGGAGTGGGGGAGGGGCATGGTCTGCGTAGCGGGGTCTACAGCCCTGTACTCTGACCCAGGAAGGGACAGGACTGTGGAGGTAATCTCTTCATAGCTGTAACCCCTCTCTCCCAGACAGAGAGTGCAGCTATACTGTGCCCACTTATGTCCTGCTTATTCTTTCATGCTCCCTGCAGTTTGTCAGCCCTTGTGTTTCCCATCCTCTCCATTCCTGCTATAATGTGCCTGCACTCACACTCAGCTATACACACTGCTGCTATAAATGTGCTTACACTCAGCTATACACACTGCTGCTGTAATGTGCCTGCACTCACACTCAGCTATACACACTGCTGCTATAATATTCCTGCACTCACACTCAGCTATACACACTGCTGCTATAATATGCCTGCACGCACACACAGCCATTCACACTGCTGCTATAATGTGCCTGCACTCACACTAAGCTATACACACTGCTGCCATAATGTGCCTGCACTCACACTCAGCTATAAATCCTGCTGCTATAATGTGCCTGCACTCACACACAGTCATTCACACTGCTGCTATAATGTGCCTGCATTCACACTGCTGCTATAATGTGCCTGCTCTCTCACTCAGTTATATACACTGCAGCTATAATCTGCCTGCACTTACATTCAGCTATACACACTGCTGCTATAATGTGTCTGCACTCACACTCAGCTATACACACTGCTGCTATAATGTGCCTGCACTCACACTCAGCTATACACACTACTGCTATAATGTGCCTGCACTCACACTCAGCTATACACACTGCTGCTATAATATGCCTGCACTCACACTCAGCTATACACACTGCTGCTATAATATGCCTGCACTCACATACAGCCATTCACACTGCTGCTGTAATATGCCTGCACTCACACTCAGCTATACACACTGCTGCTATAATGTGCCTGCACTCACACTCAGCAATACACACTGCTGCTATAATGTGCCTGCACTCACACTCAGCTATACACACTGCTGCTATAATATGCCTGCACTCACACTCAGCTTTACACACTGCTGCTATAATATGCCTGCACTCACATACAGCCATTCACACTGCTGCTGTAATATGCCTGCACTCACACTCAGCTATACACACTGCTGCTATAATGTGCCTGCACTCACACTCAGCAATACACACTGCTGCTATAATGTGCCTGCACTCACACTCAGCTATACACACTGCTGCTATAATATGCCTGCACTCACACTCAGCCATTCACACTGCTGCTATAATGTGCCTGCACTCACATACAGCCATTCACACTGCTGCTGTAATGTGCCTGCACTCACACTAAGCTATAAATCTTGCTGCTATAATGTGCCTGCACTCACACACAGTCATTCACACTGCTGCTATAATGTGCCTGTATTCACACTGCTGCTATAATGTGCCTGCTCTCACACTCAGTTATATACACTGCAGCTATAATCTGCCTGCACTTACATTCAGCTATACACACTGCTGTTATAATGTGCCTGCACTTACACTCAGCCATTCACACTGCTCTATATAAAGTTTCTGTCACTGTCTTCCTGCACAGCTCTGTGATTCTCACTTCCTGATTGGTCCATGCTGAACACACACCCCTTCTCCATTGCTGTCATGTGACCACACAGACCTCTGACAGCAGCCCTGCTTCTCTATTCTAGCCTGTTGTACTACGCTACTGCATTTTGGGGATCTGCAGTCCCATCCTGTATCTACAAACTGCTAATG